>NW_010112475.1:0-24138 GCF_000699245.1 Pterocles gutturalis | reverse complement strand
TGACGGTGGCAGCCAGGAATATTGGGAAATCGCAGACGCAAACACATACACATGCGGAGAAATATGCGGTCCTGTGACTTTAGGATGGGGGAATATGGGGCTTGTTGCTCAGGATGAGAACTGCTTCCAAGCTGGGGTAAAGTGGGATGAAAACACACTGTTTCTTCACAGGCAAACTCAGATCTGGTGCGATTTGATACAGCAGACGCTTTTGGAACTCAACCTACATTTAATAATACCTGCAGAATTTATTCTATTAAATTCAGTGTCAGAAGAAGGTGTAAAATAAATTTGGAGATGACTTGTGAGTAACAGACAGTTAAACAGGCAATTGCACACCGAGATCATATTAACAGACTTACATGTCCCTACCAGTTTCCTACAACAGTATAACAAATTAAAATGTCTTGCATTAGTGGTCAGAAAAGGCTGAGATGCTGGTGGTGATCAGATTAACTGTTGAGCACGAATGTGAACTTTTACTGCTGCCGTTATTTTTTTTTTTTTTTTTTCTGTTACCTTGTTTTCTATTTGGTTCAGACACACACAGAGATGTGACTTTACAACCATAACCCATCACAGAATGTCTCAAATGCATGGAAACTTGCATTGACTTGTCAGGGATACCAAAATTGCTTGGACTACTGAAAAAAATAATTTGTAAAAAAGTTAAAAGATCTGGTTCAAAGGCTCCAGAGATTTTTTTCTACTTTCTCCAGAACTCAAACCAAAATCCACCAGCTGATATCCTGTTGAGAATCGGTTCTTGGCTCTAGCTGAGAGTCAACCATTCTGCTGAGCTACCTCCTAACGAGGTCAATGGGACTTGGCCAACTGATCGAACATCCCTCAATGTCACAGATTAGGAAGCAGCCATCCCACATTAATTTTCAGAAGCTATATCTGTCCCCAACAGCACCCAACAGCATCCAGGTTTATCAGCCGTTTCTATCAATCAGCCATTCTGCGCAATCCCCGTCCCATCTGGGGCTTTGCAGGGACAGAGAGAGGGGAGCCCAGCTGGCGTGGTGGCATTCCAGCAGCACAGCCAAAATCTCCCATTTGGGATGTTTTGAATCCTGCTACGGTTACGGACCAGGTGGATGGTTTTCTGTGTCTCTTGGCCCCGTGACCACATCATAAACTTTGATGAACTGTTTTTTTTGGGTTTTTTTGGGTTTTTTTGTTTTGTTTTTTTTTTTTAATACTGCACATGCAGGTATGAATTTTAGACTTTTAAAAAAATTATTCCATCTATTTGAAATACATACTTAGAAAAGTATCAAGGGACTCATCCCCTAAGCCACATTATGTTTCTCAGAGGTATCAATAAGAAGAATAAACCTTTGCCAGATGGATGTTGAGTTTATGGGGTAAATTAATAGATTACTGGTATTTAAGTGCAGATACTCTAATGGGTCCATCCTTGTGTCTGAAGGCATGATGTGGGGGGGAAAAGTCCAGGCTGTTGTAAGAAAAAATAGGGTGTTTGACCTGCTTTGGGGTGTTCCTCCCCAGCTCTGGAACCATCTCCAGATAAGACTGGCAGGGCAGGGAGCAGGTTTGCAGTGGCAGCACTGTCGTGTCAGGGAAGGAGAAGGTGATGGGAAGTTCACAGTGATTTTCCTTGGCAATTTTCCTTTTTTTTCTTTTTTTTTTTTCCCCCCTTTTACTGGTCCTTTTTCTTCTGTTGCAAGCACAGTGCAATATTTGCACTTCATTCAAGAGGATGGGCAAGAAGATTCTTCCTTTAGCTGCTCCTGCGCTGGCACGGGATGCTTGGACTGACAAGGACTGAGCCTTGGAGACCACGCAAATCCATTTGCAATGCCCAGCCTCGTCGCCAGCGATGTAAGGTTAATGACCTGCAGAGATCTGCACAAACACTGCCGGAAGATTTGCCAAAAATGTTGGCACATTTTTTTTTGGCCCCGGCACCATGTATTAAGATCAGAGCTGGGGGCCAATTTGTGGATACAAGCCACGGTCCGTGTTGGGAATGAGAGGACTGAAGAACGAGGGAGGTGAGGTGTGACTCCTGCAAGAGCTACTGCGGGGAACGTTGGCTCCAATGGCCACAAAACCTTGGGGGGTCCCTGGAGAGGGACCTGGGGCTGCAGCTCTGTCCCTGATGAAAAGACAAAAATTGATGTTTGCACAGTGTCGGCACGGCCCCTCTGGTGTGGCCTCTGACTTCTTGGCCAGTTTTGCAGGAAAGATATTTTCCACTTTGCTTCCAGGCATAGAAGAGCAAAGGGAAAGGTGAAATACAATTGGGAGAAATGCGATAGCCGTAGAGCACGGCAGGGCTCGCCATGCTGGGTGGTCACCCGGCATCACCGGAGATGTCAAACTCCGCGGGGTGAAGAACAAGGCTGTCATCCCCCGCGAGTGGGAACAGCCAGGCTGATCTTCAATCATTTCACAGATGAAATGTTCAACTGTATTTTAGGGAGCATTTAGCAGACAGCATGCCCATAAAATGGTGAAATTTAAATTTCTGACAACAGAAAAAAAAATGCAGCTAATTAAAACAACCAGAATACGTGTGCTTTCCTTTTAAACTACACTTTCTAGAATTCAATATATTTTACCAGATGGGAGTCTCATTATATGGTAGTTCAGTCCTTCGGGTGAATAAAGGGCTGTCTGCTTACACGTGCAGAAGTGTCCTTGCAAGTTCCAGCAGTGTTTATTAAAGACCACGGAAACTTTCCTGAATTGCACCCTGAGAACAAGAGTCAGCTTATGCCCGTGCCTTTTCCAAACAGACGCTAGAGTCTTCTTAACTAATAGTAACTACAAATAGCACTGAACAAATTGTTAGCTATTTTATGTAAGAGAGAGATTTTATCTGAGTTCTCTGACATGCAACGCATATATATTTTTTTTTTTCATATTTTTATATGTATACATATATATTCCTCTGTATGATGGGTTAGCCCTTGGCTGGGGGCCAAACCACACACACCCGCTCACACCGTTCCCGCCCCCACCCAATGATAGGGGAGAGAACTAAAGGGGTTAACAGAGACAACTTTAAGCAGTCTGTGCTTAACCCAGGACACTCTGATCTTTCCAATTTTTAATAACAGCTTTTTTTATTTTTTAATTTTATTTCCTGAGTAATACTGGACAATGCGCTCTCTACATTTTCAACACTTCCCTTCGTTCATTTCAACAATCACTTTATCATGACTTACTCCCTTTACCTATTTCCTCTTGCTAGCCTGGCCAAGATGAATTTGAGATACTTTCGGGAGATTCTGGTATTTAGAGAACTGGTGCTGAACACTTTGTGAAAATCAGTTTCTTTCACAATGTTAGCTATTCACATAATGCTCAAGGCACTGCAAAAGCTGTCCAGGGATGAAAATCTAGGATGTCCCCTCCAAGCTTGATTCAGCAACTGAGGTCACTGAAAATCATAAAATCAACTGTATTGATAGGAACTGAAAAAAAAATTAAAAATATGTTTGCATGTATGTTGTGTGTATGTATACATAAGAATCTTACTTATGTTGTTTCAGGGAGGACAGCTGTTTGGTTTGACGTGAAATTCTACTTAAAAGTTAACTTCTATTCACTTGTTTCATCCTGAACCCTCTCTGATGCTGTTAACGAGTGTGCAAAGGCATTCAATAATTTCACTGGGCTTTGTAAAGAACTCAGACCTTTGCAATACATTATCCATTGTATTCAGAAAACATCTATCTGTCTAGGAAGACTCTTCATAAAACTTTTTTAAATTTATGTGCTAATCAGCCTTTTTTTTTTTTAACTTGCAAATTGATGGAAAGCTAAATGGTTCGCTTGTAGAATTTATTTGTTCTTTGTCTTAGTACATGAGGCAAATAAATGCATCAGTAGGTGATACCTGACCAATGCTTCTTTTGGAACTGCTTTTTTCAGTAAATGTTGGCAATTTTATTTCTTCAGGCTCCTCTAAAAGCTGCTTCATGTGTACTTGCGTAAAGAATGCTCCTGCAAATGGCTGGTGCAATTCTGCACTGATTAAAGGAGGAATTGAGAGATTACAGTAAAAGTGCTCCATGCCAGAGAATTATCTGTAAATAAAAGCATGTTTAGTGCTGTGTTTAAACTGAGAAAGTGTTCATGCATCTTGGAAAACAATCTCTGCGCTCTTTTTATTGCACTCCTCTCTTAACACCACAAAACTTCTTCCTTTGCCTTGTAATCAGGATTCTGATGTCTTTGCATCTTGTCATCCAGCCTCTGGAGTTGAGACTGGTATAAACGGTATATGGCTGGTAAATGTCACGGCTGCTGACGAGGTGTCAGCGGGCCACAGCTGAGAGCTCTGGAATTCAAATCAAGAGGGACTGATCCTTATCTCTAATGACCTGCTCCAGCACCAGAGGCTGAGGCTACCGTAGGATTTTCCTCTGCTGTAAAGGCTGCAAACTCCTGGAAAGTCAGGCCAGTCAGGATGAGAGTCTCTTAATTGCAGTAAAAAAAAAACCACAAGAGGACACTTGCTGTTGAGGTTTGATTTTTGGGAGTGGGTATTTCTGAGTGTTCCATCTACTGCGTGTTGAACCCGAGTCCAAAGGCGCTGATGTGCTGTCCTGGTTTAAAAGTAAGTGAGAAACTGCATTACCGAAACAGTAAGTGCAATTTTAGTCTAAAACCACTTGAATAGCTCAGTTCACTTCACAGGGTACAGTGAGATGCTCAACTAGTGAATCATCATCCAGCAGTTGCATTTGCATAACGGAACGAAGATAAGGCACTGGACAGTAAAGGCAACCTCTAATTTATGAACAAGAGACCAGATTCAGTTTTTTACAACATTTTTTTTTCCATTTATGTTTTTATATGTCAATGTAAAAATGTTTCCATGGAGACTGTAAAGGTTTTTATTAAAAGGTCGATAATATACCTCCTACATAATAATTTAAGCAACTTGAGTGAAACCTTATGATCTTGTTTTCTGACATGTTCCAGTTGGCATTTTTCCTCCATTGTAACCTTTGCCAGAAAAACGCAGCGAAACTGTAAAACCTGAGAATATGGCATTGTAGCAGTACATATATATAGATATAAAAATATTAATGTTTGGAGGTAAAAAATGCATTAGCACGATAAAAGTAAGTTGGCTGGGTGCTGCGGCTACGTAATACTTGGTGTTAACATGCAGCATGTACTGCATATGCTACACCAGCATATTTCGTGATATACAATCTGGTGTTTATCTATATTCAAATTAGAATCTATATTTTTACTCTGTCCCCTGGGGACATATTATTTGAACAATCTCAGTCACAAAAAAATAAATAGGAAGACTCCAGCTAAAATAACGCTGAAGTATTTTCCCCAGTCCTGATTACACCGCGCTCTCTGCTGTCTTAATATATCTTTAATTATTAGAACTGATCGGAACACAAAAGGGACAGATTCTCAGCTGCAGAGAGTTGGCTTCACTCCACGGAAATTTCCAGTGCATTTTTTGCAGGAGCAAATCAGACCCGGCTTCATATTCTTTCCTGTCCGGTCTGGTTTGATGCTTTGCATGTTGCTGGTCCGTGTGCGAGTGCACGAGCCTGAACACAACCCCGACCCCACTCCATCAGGATTCGCTCTCTTCCATTTTTTTGCTGATGCCTCCTCTTCCCCAGGTCTCAATAACAGTGCCCTAAACCGCATCAAGTGCCATTTTGAGAATAAAAAAAAACCAAAAAAACAAAGCTTCACCATCCTGAAAGGCAACTTTTGCTAGTGTAGGAAACTTTCCAGTGCTTGCATAGCCTTAATCTTCTGGTGAACATTTGCCGATTGTACACTATTGCTTTCAGCAGCCAAGCAGCTAACACAAGTCCTTTCAACTGTGTGCTGTGTGATTAACCAGTAATATCGGGAATAGTTAATTGGTCATGGCCATCCATCCTATGAAGTTGATTAACGGGGAATAAGCTGCACATTTTTCCTTTCTTTTTTCTTTTTTTTCCCTTTTTTCTTTCTTTTTTGAAACTTTTTTTTTAAAAAAAAAAACTCTAAAGCTTTTCTGTAGTAATTCCACCATTCATTAGGATGGAGAAATTGGCTCCAAACCAAGTACTTCTGCCAAAGCCATTATTTCCATCATCACACTCTGCATCAGTCTGCAGTGCAGCCTTGTGGGAAGACAATGTTCTGTCCCCTTGTGGTTCTTAAGTTATGGGTAAGGAGCTTACATATATTAAAGGGAGGGTCTTCACTTAGTCTCTTAATCTTTATGAGCACTAATAATAGTCAACTCCATTTCCAAATTTTAGAAACACTTGCTTTCAACATAGAAGGGTTGCACATGTTAGAAGATAAGTCTCAGTTCAATGAGATTAGGAGCTACGTGTTTTTTTCAAATGCCTACACATTTTTTTTTTCAAAAAGGGCCTCTGTAACTTTAATGCATATGCTTTTCCTCCTATACTTCCATTCTGTATCTTTAAGAGGATAATTGCTGAATTGAAATTTGAGAGTGTTATCTTAATAACCAATTACTCAAATAACTTTGAAATTGGCTTAAATTGGCTCGTCATGGTACATTTACCTGAATCTTTTTATGGGAAAGTTAGGAAAAAAAAAAAAAAAAAAAGAAAAAAAAAAAAAAAAAAAAAAAAAAAAAAAAACCTTGGCAGGCTGATTTGTTTAGCATTGCTGGAGGTTCCTGTTTGCAGCGGGGTGAGTGGCCCCAACGTGGACCCCCTGCCTGGGCATCTCCGGTACAGCGGAGGAAGGCAGTGGGAGGCTGGGGCAGCCAGACCCCGCTCCCCCGAGGACCTGCCCAAACACTGCCGGTGACTTCCAACCCCTGCCTGCAGGGATTCGGTCAGGGATGGGAGGATGGATGCTGGTTGGAGACATCTGCCACCTCTTTGCAGTGTGTTCGCATCTATCAAGCCAACGATACGGAGAGGAGGAAATGGGGATATTTTACAGCTCAGTTTATAATGTTTATTGAAAGTAATGAAAAATCAAGATAATATTTTTTAAAGATTTTGTGTGTTTAGAAACGTGGCTGGCAGGGGTAGAGCTAGCTATAGGGTTCTGGAGGGGGATGGCAGATGTTACCTTGATTTACGGTCTCATGTTCCTGTGTTGTTCCCCAATATGATGACGAACTGATAAAACTTCAGTAAACCTGAACGCCTTTACTTAGTGCTATTCAGACAATTGCATTTCAAGAACATTTTATAGTAGATTTAAAGAGAAGTCATTCACTCTGTGAGCAGGATCTCCAGGTGACATTGACTTTCCAAACCAACCTGTACATCTCATAGCTCGAAACTCAGCATCCACCAATTCAGACTCATCATTTTATTCTGGAACACCCGAGTGTTTTACTCTACATGTGGAAGCACTGAAGAGAAGATCCTATTGCTGAATATCCACCATAATGGACATTGCTGACCGCCAATGGATCGTGTTCTCCATGGCCTGGCTGCCATGAGCTGGAGCGATGTCTGGAATGTGATGGATCTACCGACAAAGCAAAAAATCATTCTGAATCCTCTTTTGTTTTGCTGCCTGACTAAATTTTCGACAAAGAAGGTCCAGATAGAGGATCTGAGAGAGAACCAAAATTTGCAAAAGTGAATCTGATTTAGGAGGAGTCAGAATTAAAAATAAAGTGCTAAAGGTTGCACTCACTCTTGGACAAGTGGAGATTTATTCCAGAAACCAGAAGCAGACTGTTTCTCAGATTGAAGGCAGCCCACTGGACCTCCTGAATGCCTGGTACCTTTTGTCCTGTGTGCTGCCCACATACAGTGCTGTGAAACAGCAAAAACTCTGAGGTTTTGACATTCTCCTTGATTTTTTTTTTTTTTTGGATGATAGAGTCTTCCAGTTTCGAATGTTTTTCTTCCCCTATTAAATATTATTCCATTAAATTGAGCGCTATTTTTTCCTATTAGAGTATTCTGAATATTTGACCTTTGGATAATCCTAAAGTGCAACAACATTTCCCTGCAGTGTTAGTTTCACTGAGCATCTCGAAAGGGGGGTGGTTCAAAATCACTGTGAAGTTTGAGTTCTCATGATAATAAGACCTCAGCTCAACCTGGGTGAGTATAACAATAGAAATATGTCTCTTAGCCTTCTTATTTTCCTCAATTTCTTTTTTCCAATCATTTCCTTCAGATCTTCCATAACTATCACCAAATTAAATAAACTTTTCAGACTCATTCTAATGCCAGTTTGCAATTCAGTTTTCTACTAGCGACATTTGCAGTAATAATACGAGCTTTGTCTCACTTTTTCAAAGCTTAATCCTGACTTCAATAATAGACTCAATCTGAGACAAATCAAGTCTTATCTCCCACAAACAATGACTCAGCTTCAGCTGACTCTCATGCCACTTCAGCTCTTAAAGATCAAAAACATAAATTATTAAATTCACCTTTTTTTTTTTTTTCCCAGACCCTACCCATAATTTTCATCTTAGCTTTGGCTATTTCGTATACATCTACTCCAAAAAGAAATATTTTCACATCAATAAAATGTAAATGTACATCTTGCCATTGCAAGGGTAAAGAAGATCAAGCAATAAGGTCAACTAAATGTCCCTAAGTCCAGCAACAAACCAAGTCAGCCAACTTCCTGCCCTTTTGAACCCTGACCCCAGCCTTATCTGAAGATTAGACACTGAATTTTCTCTCAAAACCAAGCACAAGACACTCATATGTGCTGCTGTTGGTCCTTAGCCAACTTCTGTACACCCACAGGATTCAATGAGAAAATGGGGTGTTCAACCTATGGCCATCCCAAATCCTCACCATTTCTTTTCCTGGTTCTTCTCACCCTACCTCAACGTTCTATAGACATCTGAGCTTCCACTGGCCCCTTGGCCACTCTTCACTCTTGCCCTTGCATTTGCCCGTGTTACTTTCTCAGAAGACACTGGAGGGTGGGGTTTTGAGAGGGATATATTTTTGGCTTTGCAAAGCACACTTCTTTAATGGTTTTCTGAAGTGCCAAATGGCTTAGGGATTGAGAAAGAATGCACTTTTTCTGAATATTTTTTTTTTTTAATAGAAAGCAGGCTTTGTATGGTACCTGAAATTGAAGAGGAGAAATCTGAGATTTCTGCAGGCATTTGAGGACACATGTATGGGATTTAGGTGAGTATAGATTCAAGTGCATAAATGATAAATGAAATACCAGCCACAGAGTGTTATTTATTTTTGTCTGTAGAGGAATAACCATAATTTTTTCTACTCTGATTCTTGTTTGAGACTCTAGTCCTATAGCTACACCTGTGACAGATCTTAGAGAGATAGGAAGTCACAGGTATGTGACCAGTGGATGAAAAGGCTCCTCTTGTAGCTCCTGTCCTAGGCTGGGCATACTCCTGCAAATCCTGGTCTGGAGTAGGAGCCCTCCCAACTTCAGGCAGATAGCACATTCATAGCAGTTCATCAAGTCTTATTGTCTGTAACACGAGGTTGCTGGAAACACTGAATTTAATAATGGCATACAGAATTTCAGAACAACCCATGTGTTTTTAGAAATTCACATATAACCAGGAACATACATAACACAAATTCAAATCATGAAGGCTTCCAAGGAAATTCGTCAGCCACTGGCTACACAGATGCTTTCCAGCACTCTGTGAAGAAACGCTCATGCAAACCAGTTGGACATGTGTCAGACACCAACCATCTGCCCATGCTTCATGCAGTTGCATCTTTTTGTCTGGTCTGTTTGACAACGATGACAGAGAAGACTACTTTCATCGTCAACCAAGATCTTCTCAGGTTTGGAGATGGCTTGATCTCATTGCTCAGCCCTCAAAGTCCTCCTCCATTGAAAAAATGGAATTGCCACAGTATCCCTAGTGCACGTTCCACTTGTGATACAGATTAAAGAAAGAAATAACAAGCCTTGATCAAAACTGCAACATGAAACCCATTAATCCCCCTTGCACAGCAAAAAATTGTTAGAAAAATATGTAGAAGACTGATCTGTTCCTAACCTGCCTGAATTTTTGCCCCAGGGACCATCAGCCAGGACGGGTGCCTCCAGACCAGTTTCTCTGGGCGATGGGTGTCTCCTCCAGCCACGGCCCTGAGGACACCATTATGGTACAGTTTCAGTTAAATAAAATTGATAAATTCTCTTGTCCACATAAAAGAAGTCCATACCCCATTTAGCAGTGCAATTTGCCTACCTACCGTCACTAACATAAATCTCCTTTATTAACTGACTAATCTTCCTTCCTTCCCTCTTTTTCCTTCAGTCATACTTTTTTAACTCTCCTTATATTAAGCATAAAGTATAAACCGCAAAACCCGACTTCATTCTTCCTTCTCTCCCTAACTGTAAAAACAATGGTCTTTCACGAGAGCCAGGATATTTTTCAAAGAGCTTTTTTTTTCCTCACTCAACCATCCACTGGACATTTCTGCTGCCAGGTGTGGGGCTGGTCCTTGTATACCATGAGAAAGATTTGCTCTTGCAATATTTCCGATCCAATTAGAAGCAGGAAATACTGGAAATCTCACCAAAAAAAAAAAAAAAAAAAAAAAGTTGTTCCTCGAAGGCTTTTCCGTTCCAGCTTTCCAAACCCAAGGGACTCTGGGGGCTGGATAACCATCTGAACCACTGGGCTCTCATTCAAGCTCCAGCCACCTCTGCGCCCATCGTGGCTTGGCCACCTCCAGCCCAGCTGCCTGCACCATTGCCACCTGCCTTCCACTGCCTCCATGGGTGCAAATTAAACTTCCTACAAGGCTGTGTAAAGAGAAGTAAAGGGTTAAAAGAAACATTATGAGCCTGCCTGGAAGAAGTACAAGGCATACAAGTCTTATGTAAATGTGCAATAAAAATGAAGGAAAGGAAAAAAAAAATAATAACTTGAAGATGAGGGTGCTGCTTTTATTCCCAGTGTGGGCTAATAATTAGGGTGAGAATGTCATGCAATGAATTTAAAGCATCTCGTGTTTGCTGTAGCCTTTGTTACTGTTTTTACCTCCTATTGGATTAACTTCCCTTCTAACCAATACAATATTTTTCAGCAATAAAGCATTCACTCAATATTCCTTTTCATAAAACCCTCCATGGCGGTAAGAAAACATAATTGGATGTGCATATACAGCTTGAGCTTCATAAACATTAAGTCCAACAACATGTTATAAATAATAGTGATACAGAAGATTAGCTCTATTAACCTCCTAACTGAGCTGGAAGCATTAGCCTCTTCCAGAAGAACTACCGCTCCGCGATGCTATGTGCAAAACTCTTCGTGTCTGTCTTTAATTTCCACTGCCGCTGCCATTCCCACATCTGCCTTACAGACCTTCCATGCTTCTGGTCCCCGCTAGGTCAAAATGCACAGTGGCAGATTGGCATATTGAGCTATTAATACGTTGCTCTATGCGTTACAGATGTTGCATAAATGAACGGCGCTCTATCACTGTTCCTTGACATGGGGGCCCTGGGGGTGGAAGGCTGAGACCCAGATCTGTCTACAACCTGCCTACTCTGGCAAAGAAAAAAAAAAAAAAAAAAAAAAGAAAAAAAAAAAAAAAAAGGAGAGTTGCCCCTTATTGCAGAATCACATTCCAGCTTGCAGAGTCAATTTTTCAGATGTTCTTGCTTTCCTGTTCCTTGTTCCTTCACTCAGACCTCATCTGGCCGCGGTGAAAAATGATGTGATGCAGTTTTTTATTCTGCACTTGACACCCTTATGGAAGGCAACGTGGCTCATTGATTCCAAACTCCTCAAAGGTCAAGGCACTAGAAACAAAGATTTTTTGGAAGCAGCCCAGGAAAAACTTTAAACTTGGACCCTGTATACCCAGAAAAACAGAACTGCTAATTGTTACCCCTTCTGTCGCTATTAAGCCTCGTATGAACACTGAACATATGTTCCGTGATCATGTACTTTTATATTAAAATGTTATTGAGTCACCAGGTGAAATGTGTATTAAGTGCACAGCTGAAAATAGACAGTAGGTTTAAATTTTGACAGCAAACAGCTGTAGGATTTCTAAAACTTAATTCAAATAATGTAATCAATAGGTTATGCTACAGTTTCAAGTTTCCCCAAACAAATTTATATGAAAAAGGATATTAATTTGTTTGAGATTAGTTCAGCTAAAAGATAGAGTTTTCTCTATCACCTCTAAAACACAGATTAAAAAAAAAAAAAGAATTTGATATGTTTTAAGAAGTGCAAAACGTATTTTTTTGGTTTAGCACACCACAAAATTATGCAGGGCTTTTTTTTTTCCCCTCTCTCTCTCTTCCTCCAGTGCAGATTAGTAATGATTACTCACTCCACTGTTTACTCATTCTGCAGCTGGACAGGTTTTGAAACGCTAATATGTGAATTATGTTCTCATTTTATCATAAAATTCGAGAATGGGTCACATCCAAACAAAACACAGCGTGAGGAGAGAACCTGAGCTTTTTCAGATACACGTAAAACATGCTGCAGAGCAATGTCACCTACCGTGGAATAAAGCCACGAAAAGTAAACAGGAATATCTGCACTCAGGCCACGGGCTTGGTCCTTCCAGCTGAAGCTTTGCTGGAGGCTGGGTCCAGCTGTGCTGCCATCGAGGCCATTGTCCACCCACCGGTATTTAGAGTCACTTGTATGACAAATCATAGAATCACAGGATGGTCTGTATTGGAAAGGACCTTAGAGATCATCAAGTTCCCACCCCCTGCCATGAGCAGGGACCCCTCCCACCAGCCCAGGTTGCCCAAAGCCTCATCCAGCCTGGCCTTGAACCCCTCCAGGGATGGGGCATCCACAGCTTCTCTGGGCAACCTGGGCCACTGCCTCACCCCCCACACAGGGAAACATTTATTTCTAGTAAAAAAAATATAAAATTCTTCCTAATGAATCCCCACCTCTTTGTGGCCATCAGCCCAGCCCCCATGCAGGGTGGAGAGAGGGTCTCTGGGTCTTTTCCATGGGCCAGAAATTCTACAAGGTGATGGGGGACTCAGTTATAGGGAATTAATTAATGGTTGGCGCGTATCTGCCAAACTGGATTTTGTGACATTGGAAACACCAACTATTAGAAGCTACCTATGTGCATGTATCATAAATTAATCAGTAAATTTATTCTATGGGTGTATGTTAAAAGGACACGTTGCAGCACCTTTTTCTGAACACAGGAGCTTCCAACACCTTAGGCAACACACATTCTTGAAAAATACCATTTCTCATAAAAAAAATCAGTGGTGTGAAAGGGCACTCTCAGCTCCCCAAGTGACTCTTTTATTTTAGTTCTCCTCTTTTCACCTGGGTAATCTATTTGGCTCTACAGCTAGTGGCATTATAGACAGATCATTTGGGGTCTCTTTAATTAAGTGAGTTTTCCAGGGTAGCCATGCTTGTTCCCCTCCTCTCCCCAACTTCTCGTTATTTCATAGCAACTTTAACAGTGCAGACCCGTGCCATAAGGAAAAACAGTCTCCCTAAAGAGATGGGAACCTGGAATCCTGAAGTCATACTGCTACATGTTTATATTCATTCTTTCCTTTCATTATGTAGAATTGCTCTAGATTTTACTGAGCAAACCCAAAGATTGCACTGACATTTTGAAAGGAAAATTATGAAAATCTCTGGGAGTTTGTTTTAAGAAAGAGCCTTTTATACGGTTTGGTTTTGACCTAGTCTCCAATAGGTCTCCTGTTTGATTGTAGAGGTTGCATTAACATTTTAATGATTTTATTTCTATGTATTTATAGAAAGCTTTTTCATAGGAAACTCAGGAAACGATCTCACAAGATTTCAAATTTAAATTCAGTGTGTTTAGCTACTAAAAAAGAGAGTCTTCCAAAATTATCTTCAATTTGTGTGGATCCTGTGTAATACATATAGAAAAATAGGAATTTCTGTGTGCAAAATGAATAACACAGACTACGAACCCAAAGGGGTTTTTTCCTATACAAAAGTGTGCTACTCTGAGCTGTTTGATTTGGGGAAGGGGACTTTTGTCCTTTTTTTGTTTGTTTGTTGACTGTCAAAGTTAGGAAATACCTTTACCTAAGCAAAGAGTTCAACTTATAGTCACAGATTTTCCGTGTTTTTTGTGGTCTAGCTCCACCCGTTTCCTTGGTGTGACATTAGCAGGGGGTTGAGCACCCTGGCTGGGTTTTCTCAGGGTAGTTGTAAAGCTCCCACGGAGAAGAAGAGGTGACAGCACATCCTTAGCATCCGCACTGCTCACCCAGTGGCTTCAGATTCCACCAAGTTGAACTGATTACTCTTAAAAAGGGCGCCACTTAAACTCATGTAGAGCAGACCAGAGAAAAAACTCCATCAATAAAAATCCCCAAAAGACAGATCTCTGCCAAATATCTCCTGGAGATGCTGTAGGGCTTGGGAATTAGTCTCTCATTAGGGATGCTGAGATTTCTCTCTTTACAAGGGCAGCCTTCCAGGCTATGGAAATGAATGGGAGATAAATATGGTAAAATCCACAAAAAATATTCACAGGTGGGCAAATCCAGCAAACTGCATTGAAAGTTGTTCTCAGTCCTCCAAAGACTTCTTGTTCAGTGCTGAATAGTTGCAGTTTGAACATCTCTTAAATTATTAGTACTGCACTATATCACCTAATAGGTCAAATACAATACAGAAGATACACTGCTCAATGGTACCCACCGATTTTTTTTAATATAAGTAAAGATAACTAAACTGGATTAGTCAAGCAATTTTTAAGACAGTATTTGGTTGATGCTTCAAAACAAAAGTTGAGTTACAATTTCTAAAACTTTATAACAACTAAAAATTATCATTCTAGAAAGCTCGAACCAAAAACACCGGGTTGGAAAGAAGCAATACCGACTACAGCTTTTCCCTTCAACCTGCAGCAGTGGCTCTGCACATCATCTGAACAGTCTAGATGAGAATTTGGGTTTCTCACACAGTTTTGCATATCAAGGTTAGCTGCTTAGAACTCAATTTAGAACTTAAAATGGAGAGAGTGATTTTCTGATGAAGTCCACAAGGATTTTTCTCAACATAGTTAAATGGAAAGGAAATAAATTTGGAGAAAATGAATTTGCTTTTTTTTTTTTTTTTCATTTTCTAATTTTCTATGTCTTCTGTGGTCCTTCTGCAAACAACCATCCAGTCCTGTGCTGAACAGCTCTGTGCTGTCTCCTACAGCTGGATATTAGCTCGCACGGGCTCTGCTGGATGCCCACTTCATGCCCCTTCTCTTGCTGCTACGGTATTGGAGGTGTCTACGGATGAACCCCCTTCCTCGCAGCTCCCATAGCAGCAACCTCTGACTGAGCGAGGAGATTAAAGTAGGAGAAAAAAAAGGAATAAAAACAGCAGACCTGGGAATATACTCCATTAAGCATTCTATTGTACTTGCCCCAAAATTACATTCTTGGGAATTTACTCAACATTTTATTACTCGCTGTATTTAAAAATATATACTTCATCCAACTCTTCTTTACACAGTGGTACTGCTAAACATTTAGCATATTTTATGTGTTCAAATAAACTTGAGAGCACGGCTTGCAATGCTAAAGCAAAGGTAGCAATTTACTGGCAGAACTAGATTTCACACTTGTAGCCTTTAGACAGAGCCTGACATTGTTCAGGTTACTAATTGTAAACCTAACAACTTTTCCAAAGAGCTCAGAAGTCGTATTTCACGTCTGGGCTGGGACTTAAACCAAGACGTAATATCACAAGTGGCCTCAAGCAGCAAGAGTTCAGGGTCCGAAGGCATGACTAAATCTAAGAATTTCCAGTATCTCAACAAAAAATGGTTAAAAAGCATGTAACTACCCATGGTTCAGGCGAGAGCTGGTGAGTGCAGAGGGAGAGGGATAAAGATGCTGAAAGCCAGGTGTCTCCAGAAGCTGCTGCGGACTCCAGCTCCAGCATCTACAACCTCTATAGCAACAGTTTTCATGGGACCTTCCCTCCTCTAATAGCAAATTTGAGGTCAGAAAGGTGTCATCTCCATTTTATTTTAAAAATAATTGTCAATGAATGCGTATTCCAAAATGTTCTTTTAAAAAAAATCAGAGAAAGGACGTCTTCTGCCTCTTTTATCCATTTGCCTGGGTACAGGCTTAGCTGAGCCCAGTTCCAGATGGGAATATCGGCCACTCTATGGTTTTGCCAGAAACATGATAAAACTCTGCCTTTTTTGGGGATTGCAAATGCGATGATGTTTGCTCTGCCTGTGCCTGGGAAAGAGGGACCCTGTGGTCACCCCAAAAAGCCAGGCCTGGGCGTCACAGCAGTCACGCTCACGTCTCCTGTAGACACAGCCTACAACCCACGTCGTCTGAGCCAAGCCAGAATTGTTAAACTTGTCGCCTTCTCAGAATTAGGAAAGTGAATTTCATCTGGGGCTGTCAGCTCAAATTTTCCCCGCAGTTTTATGGAGCAACCTTATCTTCCCATAGGAAAAAAAAAAAAAAAAAAAACAAACAACAAAAAACCAACCAAACCATGGGCTTCTAGCAAACCTTGGTAAGGAGTTATTTTGTTTGTTTTTGCAAGACTATCAACAAACCAAACTATGTAGGCTTGTCTTTAATTGTGAAACTTTTCCTATCGTGCATTTTCCAGTTCCAAAGAAGCAAAGCCACCTCATGTGAACTGTGAGGGCTTGCAGGCTTTGTCCTTTGGATGTCGTTAAATTCTCCGTAGATGTTTTAAGCTAACTGCCACCGTTGCTGGGAGTTGGGATGAGCCCTATGGAAAACCCTTAGACGTGAAGGAACATCTCCACCAACTTCATTTGGCATTGTCTCTACGCCAGCGACAAGACAAACACCGAGTTGGCTTATCAGTGCAAAGGGTAAGAGAGAATAAAACCAAAAAGTTCTCCATTGTGCTTCATCACACAGCTCATCCTAGAGCTGGGGATGGTGGTTAGACACAGACCAACCAAACAGCTAAAGGTTGAGAAAACAAAGCTGTAAACCACATGCGTGACTTTTTTCCCCCTTGTATAAACTGGTTTAGAGTAAGGATTGTGGCTCTGGATGCAGATGGAATAAAGGCAGTGGCGATCATCCACCCTGGGCTCTGCTGCTGCGCGGAGCAGCCGTGGTCGCTGCAGCATGGCAGGCGATTTTCTGCAAATATTCAGGTTATTTTACCATAAAAGATATTTTGTTCCTAATAGTGCATGTTATCACTGTGGAAATAGACAGGTAAAGACAAAAAAAGTGCTTTTCGAGGAGTTTAAGGGATTTCCATGTGACAGGCCACTTTCTGTTATAGCTGGCAGAAGCTTTTACAGCCTTTTACTGATTTTACAGCCTTTATTTCCTATGGCCCACACGAGCAGCTGGGGCAGGGAAATGGAGATCCTGCTCCTGTGGATCTTCCTACAGGTGCTTCTGAAGAGCAGTGCAGCAAATATTTGGTTTTCCCTGGACAAATCCTTGCATTAAAAAAAGTTGAGGGACAGGTGGAAGGTGGTTGCCCAGTCCAGCCTCATGGGAAAAATCTCTGATTAAACTGTGTTTTGGAGTTTCTGGTATCACCTAGTTGTAGAAAGCTTCATTTTTAGCACTGCTGATGCTCTTTTGGCATCTTAAACAAGAATTTTGTGTTGTGTAACTAATATACACAAATACATTTTCTTTGCGGAATGCGCCAGTAATTCACCAAAGGTCTGAATTAAGTACAAGGTCAGTAACGCAATTATACGTGAAGGTACATGGAAGACAGAGAGCAAAGATGCAGAAAGTTCATAGCACCCGTGTGAACGCTGGGAGATGAGCAGTGGCTTGCTGCAGGCAGGTATTAGTTTTCATGAAAGTGCTGGAGAAATCCCCGAGGCTGTCGGGGAGCTCATAGCGGAAAGGAGCAGGAGAAAAACTTCTGATACGGGATTTTTGAACTGGTCACAAATCAGCTTCCTCAGGCTGGTGCCCTGCTATCATTTTCCAAATCAGGTACCAAATATCAGGACCTGAATGCCTTAATTGCATTCGCGGGGAAGGTAATAGAAGGTGATCGGTAAATCTAACTGCACAAACCTTGTGTTCTCTTTATTAAAACAAGCTACAAAATTATTTATATTGTATGCCTGGGAAGATTTTTTGACATTCTCAGAGATGAGCATGTGTTAAAATAATCATCTAGAAAAAAAAAAAAAGTAAAGCTCAGAATATCAGAAAAGCCACTTGCTTTTTGAATTATTGCTTCTAAGCAATACTAAGAAAACTATGCTCCAGAAAGTAATTTTCAGTGTTGATAGTGAAACCTGAAGAAATTTTTTCACATTAAAAATAATCACATCCAATAATGAATAAAATTAAGCGTAAAGAAACCTCCATCCTTCGGACGTTTAGCAAGGGGCTCATATTTTTCCCTTTCGCAGATGTTACAATAAGGGTGTCAACACTTTTATTTCTTTGTCCGTAAGTTGAAAATTATGGTTGCTCCATGAATTGCTAACATGCTCAGAAGACGCGGACCCAGCTGCAGTGCACATGAGTTCAAGCTCCTGCCCGGGCCTCATGTTTCACCATGACCTCAGTTTCCTGTGCTGAATGGGAACCAACGCGAGCGAGCACTTGTAAAACTGTTTTTGAAGAGTGAAGTTATGAAGAGGTGCTGCGGTGTCAAACATCTGTTTCATCCATTACACTCAAATAGCCGCGGTGACTGTACAGTAGGGCAAGAGCCGTCAATAAATTAAAATCCTCTCGTGGCCACGCTCTCCTGACTCTTGAGCCGCCTTGGCTCCTTGTGCCAATTTGAACCATGAAATAAAGAGGCTAAATCAGAGAACGGAAATTTTGCTTATTCTGAGAGAGCTCCTCGCTCTGATGGTAATTAGGGTTTTTTTTACACGGTCACAGGGTTGCTTTTAGGATGAGCAACTTGTGGGTTCATCAGTCAACTAATATTTGTAAACATTCACAGCCAAAACTGGGATTTCAACGTCCTTTTTTCAACATATCTTAAAAAATAATTTTGTTTTTATTGTCATTTTTGCTTAAAGCAATAGCAGGAAAAAATAAGCAACATGTCCTTTTTAGAAAGTTATGCAGTTTACAGATGAAGAAGCACTGAAATTCTATATTTATGATTGCTGGAACCAAATACAGGTAATTACATTAAGATATGTCCCATAACTGCAGCGCATATCTCTTGTCAAAATTGGCATGGACGTTAATTACCTACGGAAAAATATTTCCTAGTTTAATAAGACAGTTGCTCCTTGTGATAAAATATAAATTGTATTCCAGACAAGATACATTATGCAAAATAAGCAAAATCTTAAAAACAGTGATCTATTTATAGCTGGGAGGGGGGCGGGGGTCTGGGAACTAAAATATCAAACCAGGCGTTCTGAGAAAATGTTAAGAGGCTGTGAAGTTGTTCACCTCGGGGTTATTGGTTCAAATGTTGCTGGGATTAGTCATGTTCACCAGAAGCCGTTACCACCTCATGGATCTGCAGCAGTCGGCACAAAACGGGCTGCCGGGCTGCGGCGGGGGTCCAACAGGCAGCCCCCACCCCATCAGCCCTGCTGGTGAGCGTGTCAGCGAGTGGTGACAATCCTCCCTGTTTTCTCTGGTCCCGGTTCAGTCAACATGAATCCATCTGAGGATAAGCCTTGGTCCAGCCTGCCCAGCTTCTGGTACCATCATACAGTCTGGTTTGGTTCCTTTGTCGTTCTTTCAGCTATATATTTGTGGGGGAAAAAAATTAATATGAGAAACAGAGATGGGTAGCAGCATATCAAAACACTTCGTAGTAGTTTAAGAAGAAAAATGGAAAGGTTGTTAGTCCCTGTTGGGCCTGGAATGGTTTTGGTAAGGAAAAATGAAGCTTTGGAGCTTTGTTAAAGACACCAGGATAAATGACCAGCATGTTCAAATGAGCCAAACTGAATATTTCCAAGCTACTTTTATCTCCCAGAAGCGTTCTGTCATTCGTAGCCCCCATCCTAATTACCCCAGGCTGAGAGCCATGCTCATATACCCCTATTACCCTTGGACCCTCTGCATCCCCATCAGCTTTCCCTTCAGAGGTACTCTCCACAGGCAAGAACCTAATCACAAAATTCGCATCAAAATACCAATTCTCACATGAATTTGCAAAGAATCCTTAACCCCTAGTAGAGACCTGGCCTCTTGTCTGACTGCAGAGTGCCCTGCACCAGCTTAAGCCATTCAACATCCTGACCCAACGTGATGCTGGAAGAAAGAAGACTCTTGCAAGGGCATCTGTTCCCCAGAGTACTCCACAAGCTCACCCATAAGCTTCATAATGAGGCATTACGATTGTCTGTCCACATAACCAGGGAAAAAAAAAACTTAATTTATAGGACTATATCTCGCATAATACAATACAATCTATTCAGAGCCAGCGTACGTCTTCAGGGATCTGGTTCGGCTGGAAAAGTAGCCTCTAGAAAAAGAAAAAAAGAGAGATGTTCTTGTGGCTGCAGTTTATGACATAAACAAAAAGAATAATGTTGTGAAAAAAATTTGGCTGGCAAGTGTGATAAATATTGTACACTCCCAGCAAGGCTGTCGAAGCCGTTGGGTTCAGCCAGAGCAGGGTACTAATTTAAACTTAACTAATGGAAAGGTGTCTGAAAATTCAAGCATTCTTTCTCCTAGTTTGCTGGTGAAGATGGTCTCCAAAGCAAACAGTTCAGTCATTGAACTTTTCCATAAGTTATTCTTTTAGAGTAGATAAAGATGTAGCAGTTAGACTTGGAAACTGCACCAGGAGAAACAGAGACAACAAAAATGCCCAATTTTCCAAAATATTTTGGGGATTTGCACACCTTTCTCTGGTGCAAAGCGGAATTGTTCCACTGACTGACTGGTTTGACTGAGTCCTGCAAAAGAGCAAACATAAAGCAAAACAAAACTAGAAATTCTTGGCACTTGGGGATTTGTGTTGGCCAAACGATGCGACTGAATCCCAGAATCTCTGCTTGGAAAGGATATGAAGTCATTGTTCAAATGTGCACATAAACTGGATCTAGAGGGATAAGATTAAAAAAATTTACAGAGTTCAATCTCATAAACCTATCAATTATAGGGGACTGTTTGTGTCCATTTCTGTGAATTTTTTCAGTAGAACAAATGTTTTCCTTTACTTCTGGGTAGACCATGGAGCTGGCATAAAAACTGGTATGCTACTGTAAACAAGAGGCTAAAGATCTGCTTCGCAAACATTGTGGTTTCATTCACAGAGCAGTTACTGCAGGAGAAATGGGGTCGGCTGCTGTGAAATAGGTGCACGGATCAAGAGTTTCCGAACCCATCTGCCGTTTTGCAGCTCAGGCTTTTCACCAGTTTTTTGAAAGTGTTGGGTTTTTGAGTGTCAGGAAAGTGGATTTTCTTTTTCTGGGACTATAGAGCGTCTCTGCTTTCATGGTACTTAATTTAATTTAAGTTCGAGGTCTTCAAGCTAGATGAGATAAATGCAGGCTGAAGTGCTCTCCAGGTGAAGCATCTGACTGCACTTTGAAAGGGACATGGCTCGGGTCTCACATTTCTATGTTTAGGCTGAAAAAACTTAAACAGATACCAAAATGTAAAGATTTTGCTGGTTGTCCAAGATTCTGTACAATCATTGAAATATAAAAGAAAGTGAAAGTCAAAGGATGTGGCTACAAAAATCACGTATTCCTGCTCCAGCACTTGCCAAGGTTGGACACTCAAAGCTGCTTACGGGACGGCGTGTGAAATTTCTGGTGTTGTGGGAGAGGAGCTGGTGAGCACAGAGCACCACTAATTTTAGTTTAAATCATCCAAAATCACTGTGATGCAGTGCAGTCTGCATTTCCCCTTCATCTCCTCTTCCTGAGAGATCTAGTTGAATTTTCTCAAAAGCGGGGCACTAAAGGATGCTGCTGTCAGGGCTTTGTGCTCATGGCAGGTCCCCAGTTATGTGCATGGCATTTGTGCTGATGCAACATCTTTGAATTTGCCCGGCCTCCAACTCTCCTTCCTGCTAGGAAAAATAATAAAAAAAATAAAACACAAGTTTCAAAGTGGATCATGGTGGTGTTCTTCATGCCACATTTCATTCCAACACCAGCAGCACTGTTGGACCTTGTTAAAGCAAATTTACAATTGCCTGCTTCCTTAAAGCATTAAATCCAGCAATTCCTCCTGGCTTGCTCCTCATGGTAAGCTTTATGAATGTCTTCAGAAATCTCGAATAGTAAAACAGTCTCATAAAAGAAGCTTGTGTATGTGGAGAAGTCTGTTTGCCTGAACTTGCTGATGAATCACCCTGTTCCCTAAAGCTTACTCCAGCACTGAATTGATTACCGGGTAGCTGAACGTGGTGGGTAAGGTGGAGGTTAAAGCTGATGGATAGCCAACCTTCCTTCCAATCTGCTGTGTTTCTAACACAAAATATTCAATTACATTGGAATATTGTTTTCGTGATCTGTAGGATCACGTAGTCATGGGCAAACCCAAAAAGTGGAAGGGTTTTGTTGCCTGAACTATGCTCCTTAAAAAAAGCCAAACAAATAAAAAAAGGAACTCAGATGCTTGTCAAAAGTCTATCTAACTCCTCCGTTGTGACAAATTGGGTTGGAAACTCATGAGAACGTCTCTCCTGTGAGATTTCTGGTGCTTCCTGCCTCAGCTCGTGTTGTAAATGTCACAAGCACTTAGCGAGCTTTTCATGCGGTATTTCAACGCCCCTGCTGCCATGCTCAGCCAGGATTCGGAGGCAGAGAGATGCTCCAAAGCACAAACCACTGAAGAGGATGGAAAGGAACAGAGTACAGGTTATTTGTTGCTTAATTTGTATTTTTGTTAAAATACCACCATCTAATCTAGGTTTGAATGCTAAGTGCCATACCATTGTTTCAATTTCTTTTTTTTTTTACATTTTCTTTGCCAGAAACGTGGGCACAAAAGCCCCCGCACACGGCTGCTGGCGGGGCACAGCCTGGGTGGCTCTGCCCAAGGGCAGGCACGTGTTTTTTGAAAGAGTGAAATCTTCCCCATTAATTCCCAGCACAGGAAAAACTGACTCCAGCCCCAGCCCTTCATTCCCGTGGTTTTTAAGACCACGTGTGATATTTTGCACGACCTCAGGATGGTATCAGGTTGGTGCCAATGCCAGGAAGAGGTGAAGCGATACCTCCCGGGCTGCCAGCCACGGAAGAGGAGAGGTCCCGTGCAGTCAGACGAACGGGCAGCGAAATGAAAGGCTAGCAATTTGTCAGGTTAAACAAACCTCTCAGAGTTTCCCATTCATTATTTGAAGTCTTGTCAAGTTCTGGAAAAGCATTTTAATTAACAACTCACAGATTTTAAAATAAAAATCAATAAGGCGCACATATTTCTTTAAGCAATGTCCAGTGTTTTTTCCTCTAAAGTTACAGTTTGACAGATTTCCATTAAGTTTATTGGCTTGAGATGATGTGATTGTGTTTTAATATGAAGAATTAATAAAAGATATATGAACTTATATTTATATAACCCAGTACAAAAGGGTCAGTGCATTTCCCACTCTAATTTTCTTCACAGTTTAGATTTAAATGAATTTCATTCTTCAAGGAAAAGCATCATGACATAAAGACATAACCCCCACACTCGTTGGCTCCCACCACCCACATTCACCAAAAAAAAAAAAAAAAAGAAAGAAAAAGAAGGAAAAGGAAAAAGTAAAACTTAGACTGTCTTAATTTGTATTGGCTTCATTATTCTCTAGATAAAAGGCTACTCGACATAAATGAGGACTCTGAGTTCAAACTTTTAAAGAATTCACATATTTACATCAATTTTTAAAAGGTTTTATAACTAATGAACTCAGATTTCTTTTGGCATGGCATAAAATCCATTTGTACAGTTTTTAATTAAGAATGCAGCCTACGCAATTAAAATTAAGGGTAGAGACTTCATCAGATGTCCTGTGAGAACCCCAGTCGAAAAAATTATGTTAATGCTGTACGTCCTAAAAGCATTCTCTGAATGTTGGAAACACTTTGTGGGGAATTATTTCTGCTATACAATGAGGACTTTTTTAAAGTTGAAAATTAGGAGCTTTTAATTTTGAAGTGTGAGGTCCTTGTTTATCGCTAGTCGCTTTGGCATTTGCTGCTTGCTTTCAAATCAGATAGGATAGTTTAAAACTGTCTGCATTTTCCTGAAAATACATATATGTGTGTATAACTGTGTGTATAT
>NW_010112474.1:7945-17989 GCF_000699245.1 Pterocles gutturalis | reverse complement strand
GTCTGCGAAGGATCGCTTTTAGCTCGGAGGAACTGGTACAAAGCAGCGCTGGCAATCTTTCGAGCTACATTTCTGAATCATCGCTGCACATGTCTTGTTTCTATAAAAAGAAACCAAGGACAGATTTGAAATCATCAATGTCTTCTTTGCCCAGCTAAAATCAAAGATTTTTCCAGTCCTTGCTGTCTACGCTAGAGAGAAGGAATGTGTGGTGTTCCTAAAGACTGGACC
Source organism: Pterocles gutturalis (assembly GCF_000699245.1). Classification (NCBI taxonomy): domain Eukaryota; kingdom Metazoa; phylum Chordata; class Aves; order Pterocliformes; family Pteroclidae; genus Pterocles; species Pterocles gutturalis. The sequence goes on along the minus strand of NW_010112474.1, from coordinate 17,758 downwards.
TGGATTTTTTATCTCCAAACAGTAGAATGTAAAATTAGAGTGCAGCATGCACTGGACACCTCAAACAGGAGAGATGTGTATGTACGGGTGAGGAAGCACAGCTACAAGAATTGCACCAGCAGCGCCCATTGACCGGCTTGGGCTTGGGGTGAGCGCTGACCCGATGCCACCCCGCAGCTTCTCAAGCACAGGGTTTGCCGCCTTGCCCTGGTATCCCTGCAGGACTCCCTAATGAGAACGTGTTTCAGGGAGGACCGAGGGCAGGATTTCCAAGCGGGTGACCTGGGAGCACCAGTCTCATTCATATTCATGAGGTTTGGGCGCTTCTGGAAATCCCCCCTGAACCCCTTCACCTGTGTGTGGGAGTGAGGCGTGAGCTGACATTAGAAGGGACCTCTCCCCTCAGCTGAGGCTTCCAGCAGAGAGACCCCTGGACCTGGGTGGTTCTGCAAGAGGGGGCTGGAGACCCGTTTGATTTCCCACTCAGGCGGGAACAGCAGGGTGACCCAAGAAGGGCAGGAAAGGAATGGGGGATGAGGCGGGCAGGGGTGATGCTCGGCTCCCTCTGCCTCTGAAGGATCGGGGTGAGGGGTGGCTGGTGGCTGCGGGGACGGTGTCACCCCCCAGGAGAGCACAGGGTGCCCCCCACTGCCCGCCTGCACCGTGCGCCTGGGACTGCTCGGAGAAGCTGCCTAAAGACAAAATCAACTCCGACACTTTGGAAAAAGTACATGAGACCTCTTCCCAGGGTGTTGTGATTTTTAAAATGGGAAGAAACTCGAACGCTCATCTGCAGAAGGGTTTGTTTCCTTTCCTGCTCTTCCTTGCTGGCGCTGGTGCCGCAGCCTCCGCGGTGCTCGGAGCCGGGCTGTGCTCCAGCCGCTGGAGCAGGGGCTTCAGCCTCGGTTCCTGTTACAAATTCTGTGGGACAAATCAACATCTTCCCATTAGGAAGTGATGACAAACCAGTCCATTTGGGGTGATTAATTGACATCTTAAATTAATCACGACCACTCATCTTAATGCTGTGAGTCAAGATATTAACTGTTCCCCCGGTCGCCTGAGAAAGAACAGAGACCATTACAAAGCACATTTGTCAAACAGTCACTTACACAGCCATTGTGGTGGCTGAAAAAAGGTCAAGTGACTTTGTTATTGTTAAGTACAGAGCAGACCGAAACTCCTAATTCCTTACTATGTGTTTAATGTGCCAGTTAAGTAGTGGTAATTGGCAGCAGCTGTGCCCTGGAACCGATGGGTTCTTACTGGAGTCGGAAGCCCTAATGTGCTAAATGGTGCAGGGCTGCTTTGGGGGGGGGCTTTTATAGAGCAGGAGCCAGGGAGGGGAAAGGCAAATCCCAGGGAGCTGGAGGTGCTGGGGGAGGCGGCAGCAACAAGGAGGGAGCAGGTAAGAAGAGAGTTTGTGCTGATTTGAACATCTGAAAATCAATAGACAAATCCAAATGTAATTTGCGTGGAGGTTAGCGCAGGGGTGGTGGATAAACTGCTGGGGATGTGGCCGTTGTCGCTTGTGCTGCTGGTGCTGCTGGGGGGCTGGTGATAACAGCCGGGGTCAGAGCTGGCGGTGGTGCTGTGCCCCGGCTGGGAGGGTGCTGCTGTCCCTGCTTGGGGGTGGTAAAGGAGGGTCCCACCATGAGGGACTGCTCTGGGGGCTCATGCTGTGGTGTGCGGGGGCTCCTTTGGCTGCGGTGCTGGGGGGCTTGTGTCCTGCCCTCTCCCCTGGCCAGGGAGACCAGGGAAGAGGAGGTGACATGTCTCTAGGCGATCTTGGTGTGTCTCACTACAAACCTGTGATTTTCCTGGGCTGGAAACACCCTGGCAGCAGTGAGGAGGGGGTGGTCACACCTTCCTCCTATCATGCTGCACTAGAGGCAGTGGTCCTGCCGTGCTCTGGGCTTGGAAGAGCCGATGCAGCAAGGTCTTGGGTGGTCCCATAGAGGATGCGAGGATTTACCAAGAGCTCCAGCCTGGGGCTTGTGCAGGCCATTGCCCTTGGGTAGGGGTGCATGGGACAGCTCTGCATGGGGCGGTGCCGTTCAGCACAGGATTTCCCTTCTCCAGCTCTGGGGAATCTCTTGGCTGTGCAGGCATGTGTGCTGGGAGCACAGAAGTGCCACCTCAGCATCACCCAGGAGGCTGTGCCTTTCTTGAGGCGCAGGGATGCTCAGCATATGGACCTGCTCCTGGCTCTCTTCCAGTTCTTACACCCTCCTTGCTCTGGGCCAAACCACGCAAGTGTTAGACTGCTGGGAGCGATGGTGTCAGCCGGTGTCGGGCTGTTTCTGGCTCAGATGGGTGGTTGCATAAGGGTTTCTGCCCTGTTTCCAGGCCTGCACAGCTTTGGATAAAATGCTGATCTCTCGGGTGTAAACACAGTGTGAGCAAAATCTCCTGGGGCTGTGGCTCTTTCCTGCCCCAGGAGCAGAGTGAGATGCCCAGCAGAGACAAGCAATGCTGGAGGTGGGTCAGGAATGCTCCACAGACCCTGACCACCAGCAAGGGGTCTGTGAGGCACAGACCACAGCCCTCCACCCATCTGAGCTGCTTCACCCAGAACGGCCTGCCCGCAGCCTGGTCCCCCTCCGGCGTGGCTGTGGGATGTCCTGGCTCTGTGCCCTGCTGGGGGCTGCGGCTGGACCATCTTGGCCTTGGGTACCCAGACCAGAGACCCCCTTCCCTGGGAGGACACCTCTCCGGGTCCACTGGTGTGCTCGGTCCACTGGTGCTTGTGCCCCTACAGACCATGGTGGGCGGCTGGAGGGGCTGTGGGGGGCTCAGACCTGTGCTGGGGACCCTCCCCTGCATGCAGTGGCTCTTGCCTCGCTGACAGCCAGCAGGCAGAGCACCTTTGCTGAGAAAAATGCGCCAAAGCTGCTACAGCAGCAAGAAGCGAGTGGTTGTGAAACAGAATTAGCAACCGGTCCTGTCCTGCAGCTGGCTGGATCTGCTGCCTCGTAGCTATTTGAGTGCTTGGAATATTTATTTTTCATGTTGCTTACTGACACCAGGAAGGGGGAATGAGTAAATCTTTATGCACTTTTAATCACCTGTTAGTGGAGGAGCTGCAGGGCGCTGCTTTGTGTCTGGAGATGAAGCATCGCGCTGGCTCTGCCAGGAGCGGGGCTGGCGCAGGTGCTGTGGGTGCCCGTGGAGGAGGCGCAGGGCAGCACCCTGGGTGAGGGGCAGCCATCAGCCGGGAGTGCTTTGGTGGTGTTATGACAAGGAGAGGAGGATGAAGCAGCTTTCTCCCCGGGCAGGGAAGGGGAGCCGATGCCCCTGGCCTCCCCGGCAGCAGGGCTGGGGCTGCACTGGTCCAGCCGTTGCAGACAGGGGTCCTGGGCCTCACTGTGCAGCCAGGGCTCCTGGGCATCACTGGGGGGTACCACCGCCCCGCTCGGGCTGGCCCTGCTCTTCGGGCTCCTGGGGTCACTGCTCCAGCCAGGACTGGTCCCACGAGGAGGTTTCTGGAGTAAGGCCCTTGTCCCCGTGGTGGGGTGGGAGGGATGTGCTGCCCCATCCCGCAGGCTGGGGAATGTGTGGCCGGTCCTGCAGAGCCCTGGCCAGCCCCATGCTGCCCTTCACCCTCCCCACAGCCTGGGACTGATGACCAGGCCCTCGTCACCTCCCTGCTGGTTCCCCTTCCATTGGCTGCCCTGTGCTCCCCCTGGCCCTGGCAGTGACCCTGGACGGCATGGGCAGCACCCTCACAACTCCATTGCCCCCGCTTTAAAATGGGGGGAACGTATGGAAAAGGGTCTTCCAGGGAAAGCTGCATTTCATCAACGTCCTTGACGGCCTTAGCGGAGGGTCTTACGGTGCTCTGGCGTTATCATTAATAAGGACAGCATTTAGAGTGGAACAGCTGACAGGCACAATGGAGTAGCGGCCACTTTAATATTCTCTGTTTTATTCCATCCTTAAAATCCCTGTCAGCCTCCAGTGAGGAACAAGCAGAATTTATGATGAAAAATCAAAGATGTCCATGAAAATCAAGGATGAGATCAGTGCTGACGGATGACTGGCACGCGAGCGCCCATCGCTGCCGAGGCTCTTGGCAGGGGCTGGGAGCTACAGTTTCCTGTGCGGAATTACAGTGCCACCCCTTCTTTCACTGCTGTTGTTTAAATACGGGTCTGTACCGGGGGACTTTGTTCCTCAGGCAGCTTTACTCCCCCCGCAGATCTCCTCGCTTTGGGGAAGGTGCAGCCTTCACCATCCTGTGTCTCGTGACATATGGCTGGGGCTGGGGGTTGCTGGGGTGGGCTGGAGCCCCCTGCACCCTTGAGCTGCCTCCAGGAGTGGGGTCCCTGCCACCCAGGAGGGGATGGAAAGCTGTGCTGCCTTGGCAGCATCCCCCTTGGCCCTGCCTGGGGGGCACCTGCTGGCAGACCTGCCGCTGGCCCCAGGGATGCTCCGGGTGCTCCCATGGTCACTGGAGGCATCTCATGGATCCCAGTGACCTGCCAGCAGCCTTTGGCCACAGTCCCCAAAGGCTCCAGGGGCCGGTGCAGTGCCGGAGCGCGGAGCAGCCCCTGATGCCCCCAGCCCTGGGAGTGGGTTGCCCCAGCAGTAATTGAGGTGTTTGTGGTGACGCTAATGCTGTTCCACTTAATGGTGTAGAGATAAACGCCTGGTGCACAAAGGGAGCTTCTAGCCCCATTCAGAAGAAGATTTCTTTCAAGTAATCTAATAACGGCAGTGATAAATACTGTTTACCAGGCAGTGTGCTGCCCACAGAGCTGGTGGGAGCCCGGCCCAGGAGGCTGAGCTGGTGCTGGGCTGGGTGGCAGCCCCTTGGCACGGTGCAATGGTCCCCGTGGCACCATGGTGGGGACTGATGGTCCCCTGTGCCCCCAGGGCATGTCCCCTGTCCTGGGCAGCGGTGACCGACACTGTGCAAGGGCACGTGCTGTGGCTGCACCAGCGCAGCGATGCCGGGGCCGTGCGCTCGTGGCTAATTAGCAGCCCCACAAAGTTAATCAATAATAGATCTTGTGGCAGCAGCTGATTGCCGGCTCGCAGCGGGTGGGCACGGGGTGGTAAATCAGCCTGATTGATTGTTGACCACTCCAGTTTTTCCAGCAGTAATTTAAAGCAATTAAAACGCCTCCCTCAGAAATTAACAAGGTAAATAATGCCCCCGCGGAGCACGCGTGGCCGAGATCCCCGGAGAGCTGGGGAGTGGGCAGGGATGTTGGCCACCCCCCTGGTCCTGCCAAGCGCGGGTGGGCACGGGGTGGTAAATCAGCCTGATTGATTGTTGACCACTCCAGTTTTTCCAGCAGTAATTTAAAGCAATTAAAACGCCTCCCTCAGAAATTAACAAGGTAAATAATGCCCCCGCGGAGCACGCGTGGCCGAGATCCCCGGAGAGCTGGGGAGTGGGCAGGGATGTTGGCCACCCCCCTGGTCCTGCCAAGCGCTGGGTGGGAGCCCAGGGACGCTGCCCTCCTGCCGTGCTGATTGACGCTTGGAAGCGGCGTGGCTGAGCTTTGGGTGACTCCTGGGCTTCTGCCCCAGGGTAAAAATACCTAAATACTGGATTTTCCTTTCAATAGGAATTGTGCCCAGCCCTTCTGCTGCAGCTCCTGTTTTAATTGCCCAGTCTATCAGTCCTGCTGCTGCTGTGGTATAAATAGAGGCTACTTCACCCATGAAGGGTGATTATCTTTTATGAGTGTGGAAGATCTATAACTCAGGAGGCCAGAGCTGCTCTGGAGACTGGTGTACCCCAGAGATGTTCCTGGGCTGCTGCTCTTGGCTGGTGGCGTGGAGGGATGGGCCTCAACCACAGGTTGAGATGTTCAGGCGTGGCGGGTGGTTCTGGATGCCCAGATGCAAGGTCTGAGCTCCTCTGGGCACTGCGCCCCTGCCTGCCAGCAGCACCAGCCTGATCGCGCTGCTCCTGCTCTTTGCCCGGGAGCTTTGCACGACGCTGCGAGCTGCTGCCATGCACAGTCCTGCCTGCGCCTGGCTGGGTGCAGCCGTGTCTCTGGTCCTGGAACCATGGGAGGGAGGGAGCTGGTGCAGGTGCAGGGGTGGCCGGGCCCCTGCCCTGGCAGCTCTGTCCCGCGGGCGCTGGAGGAGGAATGCCAGCGTGCTGCTACAGCACAGCAGAGCTTTCTGCCAGCTGCCGGCCCTGACTTGCTCAGGAAAGGTGCTTCCAGCCTGCTCTGAGCTACAGCCTTTATATAACACGGGGGAATGTGCTCAGCACGAGCACCCTGCACTGTAAACCTGCTGAGGGTTTGTACAGTGCCAGCTCAGCTGATTAGAGCCCGAACCACGGTGTTCTGCTGCAGGCAGATGCTGTTCTCAGACCCGTGCAGCTCTTGGTGCTGGGGATGACCCGTGAGTCACTGCTCTTGCTTTGCTGGGGCTCAATGGTGTCACCTCTGCTGGGCTGTGCTCTGCTGCTCCGGCCACCCCTATCCTCCCACGGCCATCGGATGGAGGGACAGAGGGACGGACGGATGCTGCAGGGAGCCCCGGGCAGCCCGAGGGGCCACGTAGGGGACACCGAAGCGTGGCTGTGCCCATGGGTGAAGGGGTGCGTCTGTCGCTTTGCTTTTATTCAGTGTTCGTTTCTGTTTAGAGACTCATGGAAGTGGAGGAAATCCTCTGCCCAGTGGCAGAGGTGGCTTGTGGGATGCCATTTATTCTGAATAATCTACAGAAAGTCAAAGGAAGTTGTATGTTAAGAGTAATTTCACGAATTTAAGATGTAGTGTCCCATCCGCTTTAGTTTGGATGCTGAAGAGAAAGGAATGAAGCGTAATTTGTCAGGCTCTCATGTAACTGCTGTGTTGCCATTAAAAGAATACGATCTTACAAAAGAGGTAGGTACTCCAGCAGAGTAATTAAGCTACTCATCTAATTGAAAGATCTATGATTTATTGAGCCATAAACCCCAATTCTTTCCACTTACTGACCAGGACCTACGATATATGCTATTGCCTGATGGATTCTCATTTCCAGCTGGGCAATATGCTCCTTAAAAACAGTGTTAAAAATGTCACCAAGGAAGGCATCCTTCATTTATGTGATTAGCCTTGTCTGCAGTCTGCAGCACATGGGAGTTATTCCTGCGAAGGACTGCCGGATCCTGTGATGGGCGGGTGTGCTGGCACCCGCGGGAGCACAGCTCCTCGGGGCAGGAGGTGGGGGACAGGGGTGGGGACAGGGGTGTGCAGCAGGTGGGTTGTAGAGATCCCAGGGGAGGTGAAGGTGCAACCACCTGCTCCCACAGCGGTTGGAAAGGTATGGACGCTTCTGCTGGCATCGTGCTGGTGGGATGAGGGCAGCCTGCTCCTGGAGGGGTGGGTGGGACGGCTGGCCAGCCCGGGGCCCTGGTGACAGAGGTGCTCCTGGTCCCTCCTGGGCAGCAGTGCCACCCTCTCCCCACGTCCAAGGCTGGGTTGCACTGGGAGCTCATCCAGCACCATGCAGCAAATTCTTTGAGCTGCTGCCCTGCCGGCATGAGGGGCTGCTTTGCTCCCCCCCTGTGGCCAAGCCACTGTCCCTGGCTCCAGAGGGGTCTGATCCTGGGAGCACCCGTGGTGCCCTGGCCCTGCCGTTGCCGGGAGCATCCCTGGGCTCTGCAGCTCCTCCTCGCAGCTCTGCGGGGAGCGGGCAGGATGCCTCTCCTCAGCACCCCTTCCACCTCTCTCTCTGTGCTTTTTTGACCCTGGCCCTCGCCCCGTTGTTCCCTGGTGCCTCTGCAGCTCCTGGCTCCTCGGAAGGGCTTGGTCTGGGCAGCGGGGCTGATGCTCCTCCCCAAGGGAGGGCTGGCGAGAGCGGTGGCCAGCAGCCTGTGCCAGGCAGAGCAGGACCTGGGTGAGCAGAGGTGGCTGATGGCTGAGGATATTCCAGCCTCCAAATATTTTTAGCTCGGGAGTTTCCTGAGCTGGATATAAATGTGTGCCTGGAATTGTAAAGACGGATGTTGTTTGTTGGGATGGGTGGGTGTGAAAGGTTGGTGCTGTTGTGTATCGCTTGTGCATGAAAACTCACCTCCTAGTGTCAGAGTCCGGATAGAGTTGACCCAGTGAATGGGAGAAAATGGAAATAGAGGAAAAGTAAAGCAGTCAAGGGTCAAGTGATGATATGCAATATCCTTCTCTTAGCCATTCGTCTGGACAGCAAGCCTCTGGAGTTCTGAATTCCTCCTGATCATAAACGCAATGACCTCATGAAGCCTCACAGCATCCTCATCTCTTTGGTTAATGCAGTGTTTCTGGAGGGCTGCGCTTCGGGGTTTTTTTTTTTCCTGTCAATTAGGAATTTCTTAGGCCATCTTTTCTTTAACCTGTACCAATTGCCTTAATTGACTTCCGCCTTAATTGGTAACAAATCATTTCTACAGAGCCCTTGTAATTCTTTTAAATCAATCAGTCCAGCCTTCCTGTGGGACCGTGTGTGAGCTGCCAAGCAGGGGCTGTGGGAGCTGGGTGAAAGGTGCCGGTGTCTGCCCTGGCCACGTCTGTCCTGGCCACTGCGGTGTCCCCGGCCGCTGGGCAGGGACGGGCAGTGTGGTGCGGCACAGACCTTTGCTTGCTGCCCACATGGTGTGCGAGCTCAGAGATCCACCGTGTGATGGGTGTGCAGCCCTGCCTCCCTCCCTCTTCTGCTGTCTCTCGCTTTGCACTTTGGTTTATGGGAAGTTTCTAGGAGTCTACGAAAGCACATCTCTTGTCAGTGTTCAAAACCATTAGCTGTCTGGCCTCCGGCTGGTGCCACGTAGGTGGCTGGGTTCACCCTTGTCATTGTTCTTCTGCAGACACTGAAGTCACACCCCATGCAGGATACCTTTAAACAATGGCAAGAAGAAGACGATGCACCGTAGGACAAAGATGGGTGTGAAATCCTGATGCACACTGTAAATCAGGGCAGAAGGATCTTGGAACAACACCATGCTCTTTGATGTACTTGTGGGGTGTGTAATTAGCTGTAACTGGAATATTATTTGATCTTCGATGTTGAAAATCACAATTTGTTTTCCTATGCATACACATGAATGTACTTACAGCACTTCTTTGTGCTAGTCATTGTTCTGAAAGCTCCAGCTGACCTCCCACAACACCCAGATATAAAACCTGGGGCTGCCTGTGTGCAAATGGAAAGATCCTTTGTTCCTGAGAGAGTTCTGCTTTGGTGTGATGAACAGGAGGGTTGGGGTTTGCAGATAACGCAGGTGTCTGGTCCCAGCACCCAGCCCGCTCCGTAGCAGACCTGTCCCCATGGGGCAGCTCAGCCCTTCGGGCAGCTCCCAAGTGGGGCACTGCACTCTGGCGTCAGGGCAGAGCCCCCTGACCGAGCACCAGGGTCTCAGATGTGCAAAGCTCACCCGGTGGGCAGCACCCAGCTGAGAGAAAAACACATTTGTGGTGTTGCCTCTCCCAGGGGAGATGAAATCCTCTGTAAGCGGCTGAGCTGGAGGTCCCTGGGCGAGCTCCCTTGGTGGCCGCAGCAGATGGGATCGTGCGGTTCACCCCAGAAGAGCCCGGCCCCAGCCGCGTCCCCCTTCGTGTGTCTGAGCATCCTGCTGCAGGGCAGATCACGACGGGTAATGGCATGAGCTGGTCTGCAGACAGGGTCTTCCTCGTGCCTGGTGTCGTTGGCGTCTCTGCCGCTTCCTTATTTATCCCGTCTCTGAAGCAAGTACACCACATTAGCGTGTCCGCACTGGCTGGGTGCTGGGGTGTGCGGTACGGCTGCGTTGGGAGCGGCTGTGCAGGGTTAGTCACGCTCTCCAGCCTGACAGGCTGTTTTGGCTGGATGCTCCCCTCCCAG
>NW_010112474.1:5377-7875 GCF_000699245.1 Pterocles gutturalis | reverse complement strand
CGCCTGGTTTCCTCCTGTCCCCGCAGGGCTGGGGTGATGGCTGCAGGACGCTGCACACACCCCCTGCCCCCCAAGGCGGAGGGTGCGGTGCTGATCGGGGTGCTCCCATGGGGAGAAGGGACACGCTGTGACCTGGACAAAAAGACCCCCAGAGACCCCTTGGAGGGGTCCCCAAGCACAACATCCCCAAGGTGCAGTGGGCTCGGGTCCTGCCCCCAGGCCCGCCCGGGGTAGGCGGTGGGTTCCCCAGCCCCGGGGGCTCGGCTGCCCCCCTCCACCCCGTGTGGCCCCTCCTGCCTGTGCCAAGCAGACCAAGCACTGCAGCAAAAGCTGGAGCTGGAAACCTGGTATCACCTGGGACTTTTTTTCAAAGTACTTAAACCTGTCATCACCCTGGCCGGGCTCCCTGCGTCCTCTCCTGCACAGCCCTGCTCGCTCAACTCCAGCTGCCCAGGAGAGCGTGGGTGAGGACCATCCTGCATCCTCCCAGGTGCTGCCTCCTGTTCACCACCCGACGGGCTGCCCGGGGCGGTGGGCAGCAGGGTCCTGAGCAGCTCTCTGGCTGCTGGGGCTTTGGAGGTGTCATTTCACCTGCACCTGGAAGACTTGGGGCTTGCAGCTGAAGCGTCCTTGACTCTTCTGGGCTTGTCCGTACCTTGTAGGCAGAGCTGAACCATTGGAAGGGATTTTGCTACAAGGACGAGAAATGTCCCACTCCTTCCATGTCGCGGAACTGCCTGCCTCCGAAGCCAGGGAAGTGTCTCGTGCGAGTCGTCCAAATTGCTGCCAGTGCATCCCGTTTCCTTGGAAAATGCTTTGAAAAGGAGTCAGGAAGGACCTCCCTGATTAGAGGAGCAGCCCTCGACCCGCTTTCCATGAGCTCTGCTCTGGCACCCAGCAGCCTCCCGACAAAGCGTGGATATCCTTTGAAGCCTCTCCCTCCCCGTCCCAGGGATGACTCGCGGTATCAAAATAACCAGCAAGAGAAAGGTTTAAGAAAACAATCCCTCCGAAGTATTTTTCTCTGCTGCAGCTGGAGCAGTCCCCAGCAGGAGCCTCCACTCTCCAGGAGTCACAGGCGAGGGCAGGGGCCAGACTGGAAGCTGGGTTTCTGGCCAGCAATAATACAGATGGAGATGCCAAGAGCAGCTTTGCAGTCCTGCCGCCGTGAGGTGTGACGGAGAGTCCAGAAAGATGAATAATCACTTCTTAAAGGACCACAGAAGCAAACTGGGGGAGATGCAACCCCTGAGAGTTGACCTGCAGCCCCGGTGGGGTGTCCTGCCCTGCCTGGAGCACATGGCTGGGGCTTGGGGAACTGAACAGGTCCTTCAGGAGACCCTGGAGGGACTCTTGGTTAGCAGAGGTGACTGATGAACTTTCCACTGGGTGACAATCACCGCTCTGTGACCTGTGATGACAGCACTGTATTGCATCCTGCAGTGTCCTTTCCAAAGCTGAGGAAAGCCCAGCATTGTCCTATTTGCAAGACAATTACTGTGTGCTCTTAAAAAGCTTTCCTGCTTCAGCAGCACTTTAAATCCAAGAGACAATCAGAGTTTGACTTGGCTGAGTTACAAGGGTCGTTTCCTTTCTGATTAGCCCCGTTGTCGCTCGGCTTCCCTTCCTTTCCCTCTGTATCTGTGGGCAGGGAAGCCTCTGTCTGAGACCGTTTGGGGTTTTTTGTGCAGCTTGTAGGAATGTGGTGGATGGAGCACAGAGCCCAAGCGATAATTAGTGTGTGTTATCGTCAGGTTTCAAAGACCTGCTGTGTTTGCCTTTGTGTGGTGGAAGGTGCTCCCCAGGAGAGTTTCCCAAGGACTGGGGCGTTTGGATGCAGCCTCTGAGGACCAGAGCGATCGCTGGATGCAGCCACAGATGGGGATTTGGAATCAGCCCTCGGCCGGAGCACTGGGGCAGTCAGCTCTGTCGGCCAGGGCTGCTTTGCTGTAGCTTGTGTTTGCAGATCCAGCTCCATTTCCAGTACAAAATCAAACAGGACATTTGTGAGATAAGCTCTGTCCTTACAGCTGCTCTGCTGTCCCCTGGTCCGGGGGCTCCTGCTGGCTTGCGGAGCAGAGCCTTTGGCAAGCAGAGGCCTGGGAGGAAAGAGGGGTTATGGATGTGAAAGGCTGGAGGGATGCATGAACTAAACAAGCCCTCTGCTTTACTCTTTCTTTTTTCCTTTTTTGAGCATTGTCTCAGCTGACGGATAAAGGGCAGACCTGGAACCCTCCCCCGGCCCCACGGAGGAGGTTTGCTGCTGAAGTGCAGGATTTTACAGTTTTCTGAAGCACTGCAGCGATTCCGGTCTTAGGAAGGTAACTGGCGATTCAGGAGTGGGGCTGGGGAGAGTCTTAGAGGGCTTGGAAGGAAGTCCTTGATGGGCTGTTGAGTTTTTCCCCATTCTGATGCCCCAGAAGCAGCTTTCCTGGGGCAGGTTCAGGATACCGACAGACTCGGCATGTGAGGAATCACGGCTCCGTCCCCCAAATGCA
>NW_010112474.1:2487-5355 GCF_000699245.1 Pterocles gutturalis | reverse complement strand
ATTCCTGCATGGCTGCCTGGGCTGGGGCAGGGGCTGGTGCTGGTCACGGTGTGCGGATCGCTGCCCGGCGACCGGCCAGGCAGCTGATGGCGCTGGCCCAAGCAGTGAGGAGGGGAAGGGCTCCTGCGCTGGTCCTGGTGTGGAAACTGCCTGAAGATCCCCCCCGGCTGGTGCACCCCGGGTGCGCAGGGTGCTGTGGCGTGGTGGCGAGGGATGAGCCTTGTCCGTGTGGGCGCGGGGCTCGCGGGAGCCTTGCTGCGGCTCAGCCCGGGGGCGCTGCAGGAGCAGGGTGGTGGAAGTGCCGACGGTATGGAGGCCTGGAAGAAAGTTTGCGATAAGGCATGTCCTGACCTGACCTCGTGCCCGGCACTCTCAATGGGACGGGACAGACCTGCTCGGCGGTGTGAGAACCCTCGGCTGACTTCCTTGTTTAGTTTTCCCACAGCCTGTGCTTCCTGCTCTCCTCGGCGCTGGAAGTACCGAGATAGCATCAGGGGGCTGCGCTGGTGGGATTTCTGCCCAGGCGGGAGCAGGACGTGCCAGCTGTCCCCTGGGGCAGCCCCGCGGGCATGGGAAGGGTCCGGGGAGGTGATCCCCAGCCACGGGGTTATGTTCAGGATAGATCCCAGCCGGATGATAAACCTGAGTAGGGGGCACAGGGTACCTGGGGGGAGGACCGTGGCTCTGGGGAGAGGAGCTGATGTTCAGGACGATGCTCCTAGCCCAGCGGGAGGGCGTGAGGTGCCTCCGGACTGGGATTACTGGAGGGGAAGAGGGTGGGACGCGAGTCTGGCTCTTCCTCCCCCCTCCCCAGGTCACAGGCTGTAATTTGGCGCAGCCTTTCTGGGCATAAGGAAAAATACCAGTAGCCTGCCAAGCAAAACAATAGGTCTTTCCACTGTTGAGCCACGTCCAGACAGTCTGGGCCTGTGTCCAGCTCGGGGCTGGCGCTGGGCTCAGCCTCCCCTCGCCGGAGCTTTAATGGGAGGGAAAGGAGAAGCAGCAGAGAGTAATGAAACGGAGGAATGTCTGTGACATTTTTCTAAAAAGGAAAAATGTGGAGTTTCCAGTCAAACTGAAAGACTTATTGGGTTCGCTGGGAGGCTAAGTCCAGCTCCTTGGGACAAACTGCTAGATAAGGAAAACAATTTAGTCCCAAGTAATATTCACTTCGGGATGGCGCAGGCTCCGCAGCAATCTATTCTGACTGCGTTCATTGATTTTCTTTTAAGCTCCCCAGTGAATGTGGTCCTGCCGGCCCCCTCGGGAGAGCCGGGATGGGCGGCTGTGCCCCCCACCGCGGCCGTGGGACCCCCAGGAGCCGCCGCAGACGTCTGCCAACTCAGGCAGGTACAACCCCATCCCAGCCCTGCCCCAGCGCGGGCACCCCCCAAAACCCAGCCCGAGCGTGGCATAGCCTCAGCTGGGTGAGGGCAGGGAGGTGGGAGGTGGCCCTGACCCTCTGACAAAAGCACTCCCATGGTTCGGTCTCTGCACCAGGGACCGGCAGCGGGGGTCCGGGTGCTGCCTGAGGCAGGGCAGGGAGAATGAGCCGGTGTCGCACTGGAGGATGGAGAAGTGACAGCTCAGACCCTGGCAAATGACAGCCAATGTACGTGGGAAATTCTGGAAGAAAAGCCAATTTGTCCTGTTAAAATGTGAGTAATCTGTACGCTGCAAAATTTCACCGTTTTCCCCCTGACGTGGGGAATGAGGGGACACCCCCACTCCCACCCTGTGCTGGGGAAAGGGGAGAGGAGCCTGTGCCCCCAAAAGCGACAGGGAAAGCTGTTCTGGAGGTATCGGAGCAAATAAAAACGGGAGTTTTGGCAGAGTGAGTAACTGCATCTTCAGCACTGAGGACAGCCTCGGGAGTGTGGGGTAGAGCGTTCATTTCCCTCTGTCCAGGCTGCCCCTCTGCACGGCTCCTGGGCTCCCTGGGACCACTGGCAGCAATGCTGCTGGGGAGAGCTCGGAGTGAGAGGAACGGGGTTTGATTCCGCCTGGTAGCTTCTGTGGAGCTTATGTTCTTGAAATAGCTTCTCGAAAGCTTACATTCTATTCTATTCTATTCTATTCACAGTCCTGGGGCTCTTTTCCACCACCGCTGTGGCTGGCACACCATGCTGCGTGGGAGGGGACGCCTGGCCTGAGTGAGTCCCACGCCCTGGAGATCCCACCTGCTCAGGAAAGCGGAGGGCAGCCGCGGAGCAGAAGGTTGGAGTTCTTTACAGGAACAAACACCGCGCGTGCGTTCCCTTGCTGAGGGGACGGTGCTGTGCAGAGCAGGGACAGGCAGCTCTTGGTGGGGACCAGCACGGGAATAGTCCAGTGCCACCAAACGGTGTGCCTGGTGGGAAAGGTAACGCTGTTGGTGCTGTGTTTCAGTGTTTGAAGGTGTTCGATGTTTTGCCCGAGAACCTGTAGCTAATAGCACAAATTACGTGGATTAAAAATTGGCTTAATGACAGATTTCAAAGTATGGTCGTTAATGGCAGTGTCGCTTCCCACAGTGTTCCCAGGGAGCATTCGGACATGATTTAATGTGTGATTTAACAACAGGGATGATAAAATCCTTTGCTGCTAGCGTCTGCAGATGACATGGAGATGGGTGTTGTAAGCAGCGAGGGCAGAGCCGTGAATCTCCGGGTTCAACGGTCACAAGCCAACACCATGCATCACCCAGGAGCCAAATGCCAGGTAATCCCTCCAAAAGCGAGGCAGGGATCCCCAGCCCCTGGGGACGGATGCTCCTGCAAAGCTCTGAGTCACTGAAAGGTGTGGGGGTGACGGCCCATGGACACCCGCCACAGGGCTGCCCCCGGCATGGGCAGGGGGGGTGGCACTGGAGAGGCAGCGGGCAGGGGG
>NW_010112474.1:0-2202 GCF_000699245.1 Pterocles gutturalis | reverse complement strand
TCCCCTGATACCAGCCTCTCCGTGCGCCAGACCCCATCCTCTTCACCAGGCAATCACTCAAACCAACGACCGCTCCATCCACATCCCTCCTTCCCACACCAGCACTTGTTCCAGGAGAAAATCCAGCATGAGAAGCGATGCTTGTGCCAGAGGAGGGCTGAGGCTGGGGCAGTGCTGGCGGTGGGGCTGGGGTCTCCGTGAGCCTGGCTGCGTGGGGGATGTGCCCTGAACAACCTCTGCTCGGGGTGGTTTGTTACACACCTTCTCACCTCGCCATCATCCCTCCGTGTCTCGGGCTGTTCTGTGGGTTTGTACAGTATTTAGATGGAGCTTCCCAACACGTGGTTGAAGGGTGGAATTTATTCCTCTCTAAACCTGACCATGCGTGTGACTTGTTTGCCGGTCAGGGAAGGCAGAATTTGCAGTATTTCCAAAGCCGGGACTGCGTACCTGGGTAAAGCGTTTGCCTTGTGCAGGGTGGGCTCTCTGGGGCAGGGGAACGCGCTCTCCGTGCCTCCCACCCCAGCCCCTCGCGTGGGGAAGAGGGGCTGAGGCTGGCTCCTGCCTCCCCCCGCGTTGTCCCTCACTGCCCGCAGCGGAGCTGAGCAGGGCTGGCTTCACCGCCTCCGTCAGCTGCGGGGCCCGCGAGGAAGAGCCAAGCGTGACAATATTCCCTCTGAGGGCAATTACTCTCAACAGGCAGCAGCCACAGCACAAATTCTGGCACCTCGGACCCCACTCTTCCTCCCCGGGCTGCTGGGAGGGTCTGTCTGCAGCAGAACCTGAACTCCCTTGCCGGGAGCCCGCGTAGCCTCCCTGATAGCTGCAGGGATCTCATCAAGCAGGAATTTCTTGGCAGGGGCTAGGACCTGTCTGCCATATGGTTTCCATGTTCAGAGCAGAAGGTGATCTGTGGAAGTGGAAGGAAAAAAATATGAACTTCTGTGGTTGATTTTCACTTGAGACTTAATTGCTCAGCACGGCTCCGGGGAGGAGCGGGGACAGGTCTGACCCTCTGCCTGCCGCGGCTCCCCGGGTGTTTCGCACAGGAACACCTCGGGACCTCCTCTGCAAAGTGTTTTATCATCAGGAGATTTCATATTTTGACAGCTCCGATGTCTGTTTGAAGGGCTGGACAATAAAAAGTAAAACTCTCCTGAGTGTAGGATGCACAAATAATTGTCACGTCCTGCCCGGCTCCAGCCCCCGCCGGCTGCAGGAGCAGCTTGTCCCTCGACAGTGCGTCGTTGAGGGAGAGCGTTGGCTGCCCCTTGGTGGGATCTCATCCTCGGGGCTCTGTCTGGCTTTGAAAAACCTGTTTTTTCCCCCTCTATAGGAGAGCTGGGTAAAGCCTGCTGGGCTGAGATGCCTTGTACCATGGCCTCATCTGCCACCTCTGTCCTTCTAGCATCCTCTCCTCCCGCCTGTGGACGTGGAACGCATGCAGTGACCCCATTAGAGGATTTTGGCACTATCCCACCTTTCTCCTAAGCAGGGTGGTAAGCCACTGGAGCATATTCCTGGGATCATAGTGATACTTTCAGACACTGTGAGTATCTAACTAGATAGATGAACAGATCTGATCTGCCTCCCTAACTGTGTGTCACAGCGAAATGCCCATTTGCTTAAAATCGGAGCCAGGAGTGAAGCCGGTATTATGCACTTGGAGTGCTGGAGGCATGGAAATCGCTCCGCTGAAATGCCAGGAGAGCTCTGCAGCATCGTCCGGGTGCAGGAATGACTTTGTTCTGTGGAGGGGGAGTGGGGTGTCTGCTCGGGGAGGGCAGCGGCAGCGCCCCGGGGAGGGGACAGTGCCCCCGGGAGGGGACAGCGCCCTGGGGGGCTCTGGGGAGCACAGACTGGAGCCCAGCTCAGAGTGTGAGCCCTGGACCCCCTCACCATCTAGGTAGGGTGGGGGGAGCAGGGCATGCATATATTGTAAAACGGGATCTGAGGGCTTGGGCTCGGCAGCACACTCCTCTGCCTAAATTAAAATTCATTCTGCTCTGGGAGGGTCTGGTTTGTAAATGGCAGCTTCCAACTGGCAGCAACAAAGAGGTATAAATGGCTAAACAGATGCAGAAGAAAAGTCTCTCTGTGCTTGAGAGACAAAGACACTCACTGCTCCTGAACAAATATTTAGGCCATTTCTGTTGCCAAAGTCATCACAAGTGCCCAGGACACATGTTTGTAACAGAGCCA
>NW_010112473.1:0-26639 GCF_000699245.1 Pterocles gutturalis | reverse complement strand
GCAGCACCTCCTGCGCGGCCTCCATCGATCTTATTGGTCGTGTCTACGTGTAGTTTCAGGTTACGCACTGAATTGTCTTGGGATAACTGGCAGATATTAACGTGTTTCAGATTTACAGTCTTTAAGGTTTGGGTAAGTTTAATTAAAAGAAGCAGTGTTCATCTTTTTAGCCATTGTATAGTGTATTGATCAAGTTGTTAATGTTTGGGTTGTGTCAGAAAATGAAATAAATAATTTGGTAAGAGTATTATGGTTTGGCTCTACATCTGCAGGAGAATTGCAGTCCAAGTAGTAACGCATCTGTTCTGCATCTTAAAATAGCTTGATTAAAGTTCCTACACTTTGCTGAGTATTCGTGGCAACCATGTTAAAGTGCATTTCATACCAAAGTAGCTTGTTTCTCATTGTTGCATGTTTTGAAGTTTCAGGCCTAATACAGCACAGCATTCTCTGCCTGATTTATGCCATGTGTAAGATGAGCAACAAGCTTTCTGTCCCTTCTGATACCCAATTTGAACTTAAAACCCCTGTAATGTCCTAAGCCTGCCTCTCCAGATGGTTCAGTCTTTCAGATTTTGACAGCTATTGATTACTGCTTTAATAGTGGACATATATGGTTGTTATAAATTTTAATATACAAGCTGTAATATTTCTATTTTAAATAATTTAAAACAGTTCAGCCTATTTGAGATCTTCAGTGCTTTCAGTATATATCTGGTTCACATGTATTTCAGACCAGTAGAGATGCAGATCTTGCTGTTGACCTAACGTTTTTGATACTATTCTGCATTTCATTTTTTGCAGCCATGCCTTGTACTTCTCTTCCAGCAGTGATGATGAATTTGAAATGTGTAAGTAAAAGCACATGTCAGTTTCTTTTCTGAAGGAGTATGAAAAGGACATGTTTCTATCTAGTTACAGTGAAGTATTTTTTTTGCATGATTTTCATGCATTGCTCCTCCTGTGAAGTACCTTTTCTCCTTGCAGTACAGGGTTGGTAGCTATATGCTACAGTGAGTCTTCTTGAATCTCATGTCTCAATCTTGGATGCTTTTTGCCTTGCATTATTTTTTCTTGTTGTCTCAGTTTTGTCTGTTCCCTGCTACTCGCTTCCTTCTTGCTCTATAGAGCGTCTTTGAATAAACATTTTCTCTAAGCAGTCCCTGTTCCAAACACATGTCTAAACTACTCAGAATTCCCTCTTACACGTTACAGCTTTTGCTACACGGGTCTTAATCAGTTGGAGGTATGTTTTTGACTTTTCATAGTGGTTCAAGGTCATGAATTGAACTGAATACCAAACTTTACAGGGTGGCTTCTACTGTGCGTGGTTTTCTATCTTATTGTGTGCTGGGTTAACCTTGGCTGGACACCAGGTGCCCACCAGGCTGCTCTATCACTCCCCTCTTGACCAGAACAATGGGAAGAAAGTAAGATTAAAAACTTGTGGGTCAAGATAAAAGCAGTTTAATTATAAAGCAAAAGCTAAGGCTGTGCATGGAAGCAAAGGAAAACCAAAGATTTTCTTGTCTACTTCCCATCAGCAAGCAACGTCTGGCCACTTTCCAGGAAGTGGGGCTTCAATATGCGCAGTGGTTGCTCCCAGAGACAGGCATCGTAACGAATGTCCCCCTCCTCCTCTTTTCCCTTAGCTTTTATTATCCCTTTGGGCAGTTTGGGTCAGCTGTCCTGTCTATGTCCCCTCCCAAGATCCTGCCCACCCCTGGGGCCCTGAGCCTCCTGGGGGATTGGTGTTGGAGAGACAGCCTTGATGCTGTGTGAGCACTGCTCAGCAGCAGCCAAAACACTGGTGTTATCAACACCTTTCTAGCTCCCAGTGCAACACACAGCACCAGGAAGGCTGCTATGGGGAAAATTCACTCCATTTCAGCCAGACCCAATACATCATGTTTAGCCTGTACATGCAAAACCTGATTTTTTAATTTTTTTTTTTTAATGGCTATTATGACTATCATCTTGTGCTACACTAGTTGAGTTCACGCTGTTTTTCCTGTTGCAAGAGTTCTGTTTAGCTCATTTCTTAAATGGTCTAATGACAGCCCTGCCACATCTCGAGTGGGTTTGGGACTGATAAGTAATTTAAAGATTTGTAAATCTTGCAATATGTTCCTCATTGCATATTCAGCATTTAAGCAGAGATGGTAGAAATGGTAAGGCAACAAGTTGTATCTGTTTATTTTGCCTTTTGCGTGTCACTCTTGTGTTATTCCTTCTCCTTTTAAAGCAGATTTCTTGTTACTTCGGAGTTCATGCTGTGCTCCAGCTCAGTGCCATGTGAATGATCCTAAGCATTGTCAAGCCTTACTGCTTATGTCCAGTTGAATTAAAATGTTCTGTGTATAGTTCCTGCACTACCTCTGGGCTTTTAAATCTGATAAATATTTCAGTACTGTCCATTCATTAGGTTATTCCTGACTTCCCTGTAATTTTATAAACTTGAATATTTGTCAGTCCACTCTTTTTTTCTACTCGGGTGGGGTTTTTTTTGTTGGTGTTGTGGGTGTTTTTGTTGTTTGGTGTTTTTTTGTTTGTTTTTGGTTTTGTTTTGTTTTTTTCCTCCTCCATCCAGGGGGCTGTTGAGGCCAAAGTCGTGTGTCAGCTCTGGCACAGAAGGTAGCTGAGACTAACTAGTTGTGACTTGGAGCAGAATGTTTGCAAAGCTGTTCTGTTGCTGCACTATCACTATAGTGACAGCTGCAGGAGAGTGAAATGAAAATATGTGCCAAGAGGCAACAAACTAAAGAGAACTGATTTATTAAGTACCAAGCCATGTTCTTCTGTAAGCTCTCGGTTTCCTGTGACCAGCAGTCACCCTTAATAGTTTGGTGCTGCTTCATGTCTAGAATCACGCTGTGGTTATGATAATTTAGGAAAGCTTCTGGCTGCTGGCCATTGGTGCTTCAGTGAGCCACCTCGATGGGGTGGCCTGGGAGACAACAGATGCTGTGTTTCCTTGTTTTGTAATGAAGGTAGTGGTGAAGACGACTGGGTGCTAAAACTGGAAATGACTTATTGTTACAAATAATTTTGGAGCTTCAAGGTCTTGAATTCTCTTTTCCCCTAACTTGTGCTCCTCTTCAAAGAGGACAGTGCTCAGTCTCATCCTATGGTTTTTAACTTACAGTGTGCTTTCAGGGTGGCATTTGGGTGTAGCTCAGCTGCTCTTCCTGGTACCAGAATCTACCAATCAGCCATTAAAGCTTCATCAAGGAAATCTATCTTCTGGTTTTGGGCTTATGGCACGGTGCAGAAGTTTACAATCGCATTATGCATGCAGCTTCAGATTATAAGAACAAATACTCCTTAACTGCTGTTGGCCCACTATGTTCTGAAGAAGGGACAGTTGTTTCTTTTCTCCCCAGCCTGATTGATGCTTTAATGGAATTTGTTCCACTTCAACTTTCCTGAATCCCTCATAATTATGGTGTGTGACATTTTGATGGCATTTCTGATAGTCTCTCAAGAGTCACTACTTCAGGCATGTACAGTACTGCTGTCTGAACCATGTTCCTTGTGTTTAGTAGTCACCACAGTATTCCTGGAGTGATTAAAACACATTTATTTCTGAGAAGTAGTATTGAATTGCTGTTCTGCCATGAGGTATTAGTTACCAATTTGTTTGAACATTGTTTTGGAGTCGCTTAACAGAATAAGCACATTGATACCTCTTTGCAGTAGGAAAACTGCTACCTGCAGTCATTGAAATGCTTGGAGAAAATATTGATAAACTCATTCAATACCACCCCCGATGATCCACATATATGAGGAGTCTATACTGGATACTGCAAGATACGTAACGACACTTCGTAGCTGGCTTTGTGCTGGGCAAGGGCTGGATAATGAAGGAAATGCTAGACAGCTGTTGTCAGCTTTGAGGAACTGGGAGTTAGAATTATATGTACAGGATTCTTATGTATGGTTTTTGTCTAAAGACTTCGACTGAATTTTTACTAGTTGCAAACTTTTACTCTTAAAAAATGCATAACAAAAGACACAGAACTTTGTTGTTAATTAATCTTTTATTGTTTCAGTTTTAGCTAGAATGAAAACTCCCAAATCTGTTTCTAAAAGGGCGGATGCCAGGTGGGTGCTGTAATTAATGACTATCCAATGTTTATGTATTAGTTTTTTGTGACACATCTATTCAGAATATGGAAAAATGATCAGAAGTTTTAGTGATTCATAGGCAGATATGTGTGTAAGAGCAAGTTCAGACAGAAGAACTGTTGTGTGTGCAATCTGTATGTTCAGGTCAGATGTCACATCAAATGTTTGGAGGTGTGCATGCTCTATTACCATTCCTGGCTGAAACCAGGATAACATACTTGGTAACATTTGCTGTGAGCAACTGTTAATGTTATAATGGGTAGCTATTTTTGGTTTGCTTTTTTAGTGAGCCAAACTTTTTCATTTTCCTGGTTATGCTTACCTTTTTTCACATTATTTGCTTGTTTAACAGTTTGCAGGACTTAACTGATGACTTGGATGACTTCTTGCACTTCAAAGTGAAAAAGAGCACACCAAAGAATGGCAAGTAATTGTCCAACTGCAAATACAAAGCAGGACTTTTAATGGGCAGAAAGCTAGCATTCATTGTTGAGCTCATAAATTTCTGAGAGAGCTTGTTAAACGTCAGCCCATGTTGCCTCTTCCTTGAGGGTAGCAGAGCAGAGGCTTTTCTGTTTCCTCTGGGGGTAACAGAGGAAAGCATGTTCATACTGTTCTGACAAGTGTACATGTTGAAGGGTTGCTGTAGGTCTGCAGATACTGTGTGCTATCTGCTAGTATCTGGGTTTGTGGAAATAGTAGCAACTCGTGATTGATCAGACTGAGCTGCAAATGTGGTATGATCACTGTGGAAAGAGGACTTAAGATATGCAAACCAGTGTTCCTTGTTCCTGTGGCTGTACCAGCTCATTCTGTGGCCAGAAGACACTGAGCAGAGAAAGGAGGTAACAGTTGTTAAGCTAGATGCCTTTACTTTGATGCAGATGTTGGCAATGGGCCTGTCTTGCCTCTGAGAGTTGCAGAGCCACGGACAGGATCCTTTAATTTGGAGCTGCTTTAACCAAGGTCCTGTATGCAGTCCTGTTAACGCTGACTGCAAGGTGCTCTGGCAAACCATGACATGAGGGCTCTCAGTGCTTGTCTGAGCAGAGGATCCCTGTTTTTTCCCGACGGATGGAAAGTGCTTTGGTTTAATAACACTCAGCTGGACTGTAGCTTCCTCGCACACTTGTCATTGATACGAGCAAACTCGGCTTTCCTAGGAGTGAACAGGGCTCTGTAATTCTTGGCACTGCCACTAGGCGAGTGATGAGGTCATAAAACTCTAGTGGATGAGGGATGATAACAGTGATCTCATGTGAACCTGAAGAAGCTCTGCCCCTCCTCAAGAAGGGCAGCATCTCTTGTAGCTGGTTTGAGTGTCAACCCTGAAACACATATGCCAGCTGCAGACTGCCAAAAGCTAACGGAATGGTTTCTGGAGGGAAAAGGGGGGAAGCAGGGTGGACCAGAAGCATAATTAAAAAAAAAAAAAAAAGTCAGCAATAGATCTGATATGATCCCTTGATCTTGATAGGTCAAATCTGAGATGTCAGAAGCCTTTTTTGTTGGCAGGTATGCACTTTGTGCTGTAGGCTATTGTTCGATCAGCTAAGGCTGAGAATTTTTTTAAGTGACCCTTTCCTTGGTGGTTTTATAAAACTTTAATATGAAATGTTCAGCCTTACTCTTATATGCAGGTAGCTTTTGTTCCTGGGAATTAAGATTATGCCAGAGCTAGCTATCTCTTCTGGACTGTTAGGTCTGATGGCTGATGTGTACATACTTGGGGTTTAAGCTACTTTTTTTTTTTTTTTTTTTTTTACATCTTTCAGTGACTTTGCATTTAGTATGATGGTAAATGAGCAAGGTGTGATAAAGAAAATGCGAAGATATCTTTCTATTCTTTGTGTTTTCCTATCTTTCAAGGAATTTTTTTTGTGTTAAACAAAGGCAGGTCTCCTAAATGAAATTACCAAGACCTTAAGGTGTTTCTTTTGAATTGCAGCACAGAAGGATCTTCAGACCCTGAAGAAGCTGGTGACTTCTGGAAAGAAAAATACTTGCTGCCAAGAATTGCAGTATCCAGAGGTTTCAAGTGACAGCGAAGACTCTGTCTTTGTAGAAAATTCATGGCAGGACTACCAAAAAGGGGGAGTGAAAGACTTAAAAGAGAGTTGGAGGTGCATAAAACACACACCTCCACAAAATCTGAAAGAGTCAATTTCCAGAGGCAGTCCAGACTTGCTTAGTAGAAGGAAAGAAAAATGCTGTGAAGAGAGTACAGAAAATGAAGTGCCAGCTGTGGCACTACAACAGGGTACAGGGCTAGAATCAGATAGCTCAGATGATGAATTTGAATCATTAATAGAACGGATAAGGAAACGAAGTACACCCCGAAAACCAATCTTAAGCACATGTAAAACTGTCTACCAGCCAAGCACAATAGGTAAGCAGTTGTTCTCAGCTAACTTGCAAGCTATGTATTGGCAGCAGTGGTAGTGATAACTGCCTAATTATTTTCATTTGTGTGGCGTATGCTTTAGAAGTGTAGCCCAGTATCTTGCAATTGAATTTGATGCTATCAGAAGTTATTCCCATGAGCATTCTGAAAAGTGATTGTCCTAGTCTTACAGTATCAAGATTTAAGTTTTTCACTACTTCTTGTTTTTATAATTCCTATAATTGTAGGCATTTAGTTTAAAAAATTGTTCTGAAACCAAATCTAACTAGTGGTTTTCAATGATGTTAACAATTTTTTTTATTTAAGATAGCAGTTAATGTGAAGCTGTCGTTTTGGTAAGACCGAAAATTTTAGCAGTTTAGATGCTATTAATTTAGTATTTGGATTTATAATTTATTTGATTTTATTTTAAATACAATTCATGAGACTTTCCAAAATCAGTAGCTCTTTTGACTAACTGAAGTGAGCTCCAACTGAAAGATCGCAATGGGGGAAAAGGGCTTCTGCTGAGTAAGAGCAGATGAACACAAATCTGTTTCTAGAAGAGTAAACACAGGGTGCCTTCCTCACTAACAAGGACTAGTTTAGGGCAAGGAGACCTATGGAAGAGGATGGCTGACAGCATAGAAATATGCCCTGGGAAAGAGCAATATATATATTTTTTTTTTAATGTGTCGGTGTGGTCTAGGAAACATTCTAGAAGTGAGCTGGCAGCTGTGTTGGCTTCTCTGTATGTGGTTGAACAGTGAAAGGATAGAAGTGGCCTAAACAGGGGAACAGTTATAGAAAAGCCAGCAGAGAGAATGTCTATTGAAACTGCAAACCTTGAGGTGGTCCTTGATTTCTGGTGTGAGGGCCAGTCACTTTAGCAATCTCTCCAGACATGGACTGTGGAAATGGTCAGCTACCCGATCAGAACTTGCCTGGGAAACAGATTATATGACTTATGGTACATGACAGAAGTTTAGAACGATTTCTTTGTTCAGATGGTGTGTCTGCATTGCTGCTCCCGATGGGCTGGTGATGTATTTTGAATTGGTGAAATGTTATAGAAATGCCTTTGTGTGGTCACCAATGCTTCCTCCCCTTTCTCCTAGCTGAATGTTTGAAAGTTTGGAGTCTGCCACTCCTCCACTGAATGGTAACTTTTGTAGTATATAACAGCAAATTGCCTTTCCAACAGCTGTAAAAGCCTTTGCGTTCAAGTATGCACAGTGTGTATGCTGAGGTGGAATATTTGACTTTTTTCGGTGTTGTCTGTTACCTGGTTGCTGGTGTCTGTGCTCCCGCCTCGACAGTGTGTAATCCTGTGACACTTTCTGTTGAACTAGAAAACATCAAGCCACCCTGTGAAGATGCCCAGCCCTTGAGAGGGGAGGGAGTTAAGACACCAAGGCCAAACACCACTTCACTTCAAGAAACACCTTCCAGCGTAATGGCTTCTGCAAGAATTCCTAGGAACGACTTAGTCAGTTGCTCACAATCAGCAAAGACAGACAAAAGGTAAATGTTACTCCATCTTTACTGGGTTCTAGGACCATTATAGATGGAAAAAAAGATGGTAAGCATTTTGCCTAGGATGATGATCTGATTTTTCTGGTACCTAGAAACTTCTGATACCAGTTCAGCAGTTGTTAATGGTTTGTATCTAGAAATCAAAGCTTTCAGTCTCCGGTACGACAGGGAGAGTGTAAGCTAATCTCTGCTTAGAGGAAGTGGTGACAAATCTGACAAATGTCAAATCTTTGTAAATAGCTCTCTTGCTATTTCTTGTCTTGGCACAGCATACAAAGATCTGAGCCATCCTCTTTTCCTGCTTAGGAGTCCTCATAGTCTAGTTTTGTGAATTAACAAAATAGCTGCAACAGCTCTGCTCCTTCATGCCCCTGAAGGGAAAGAAGACAGTGTAAGGGTGTGTCCCCCACTGACCTTGTGAAGCTAGTCAAAAGAGTAGGGAGAGGTTTACGCCAGTGGCAACGTGCCAGAGATCTATCTTGGCTATAAAGTGGCCATTATTTTTCAATGTGATATCTCTGTACTTCAGTAAACTGCTCTATGGCTTTTTTTGGCAGGCTCAGGTTGTGCTCGGTGCCTGGCTGTTTCTTGGAAGATCTCTCAAATCCAGCTTCCCACTATGTGAAGTATTTCAAGAAAAATAAAGAGGAGCTGGCACAGAAGCTCTACAGTCTGTATAACAGTACAATCTTTGAGCAGAAGGTTAGCTCCAAACCAAATACTCCAGTTCTAAAATGGTGGTTAATGTTGTTCCTCAGTTTGCTCTTTATCCTTCTCACTAGGAGCTAAGCTTTATAGCAATAGCTTATGTTTGAAAAAGTTCAAGCAATTTCTTTGAAAAGAGTGTATCACCACTGCGATGCTGATGGTTTTCAGCTTGGCTTGCTTTCCCAGATGTGATGGTGTACCATCCTTAAGTGTGCAGCTTGGATGGTGTCCGAGAGTCTTGATGAGATAAACTGTTACATGAGGGGCCTTGGATCAGTTTCATCTTTGAAGAGGTGGCTGATATTTATCTTAATGTATTTTCTAGTACCTGCATGGTCATCAGCTCAGAAGTCTGGGAATGTTTCTGTTGCTGCCTCTGGTAGTAGACCTCAGCAAAGGCAGATATGGCTTTCTGACACTGGAAGAAGCCCAAGGTTGCCTACCACTGTTGCTCATTCAGCTTTTACTGAAGTAACACGTACTAATGAACTGCAGCGTTAGCACAGCCCAATAGCTAGTCGTAGCACAGCTTTCTTGCCTGTGGCTGACAAAAGGCAAGTGGTGGGAGTGTATGTTGGGGAGCAGGGAGCTGATGGATAAAGGCACTTGCTTTTGTTGTTACAGCCTATTGCATCATGTGTAGTCATGCTACACGCAGTCTTCATTCATTCCTAGTGCATGTTTGTGTCTACCATTCTGGAACAGATTAGAAAGGTGGTTGTCCTTTGAAAAAACAGTTTGGGGTGAACCTAAAGCTGTGAGTTGTATTTCAGGTTGAAGGTTCAATTTCAGAGGACCACTGTCTTGACCTTTACATCTTCTGTGATACTGAAGACCCTCTTCTGGTGAGAAACACCCTTGAAAGGAAGGACGCTGTCCTCAGTAATTCCAGTAGAATTTCCTTCAGGAAGGAAAATGTTTCTGTGCAGCTGAGAAAATATTATTGAGCTCACCAAGGACAGGCTGAGGTCATGATTTCACATGCTGAACAGACTTCCTGTTGCTGAAAGCAAAATATCTTGTTCCCCAGTGCTTCAGCCCTGTACCCGTGCTGGTACTTACTGCTGTTGGACCATTTACTTAGCTCATTAACTAATTTAGATGACAGAAAAATGTTAGTAAAAGAACAGAGCTGACCAAGATAGACATGAATGAGGGCTTATAAAATCAGGAGCAGCACAGAGAATAAGCAGGGGGTGATTCTTCATCCTCTCGCAGTGTGAAGGTGCATCAAATTAAAATGGCAAGTTGCATGTTCAGCACAACCAAAGCAGGTGGTGTTTGACCTGTAAGTTATTAAGCTGTAGAACTTCTGATTATAGACTCTTGTGGGTGCTAACAATGGATATGTATTCTTAAAGATACACATATGCTCTCTCCCCAAAACATCAGAAAACAACTTTAAGGGCTATTTAATGCAAAGGAACCACCTGTGGCTCAGTGAGGTGTTGGTCTTGCAAAGTACTAGCAGTTTGAAAGCATACTTTTTTTTAAAGAGGAAATTCTTTTATGCCTTTCCTATCCTTGTATTTCCTCTTAAGCAGCATGTGTTAGCCACTGTTGGAGGCAGAATATAGGAACCAAGGGACTTTTTGTCTTATCTTGCATTGTGTAACTCCCAGCGTTGGTTACAGAAAAACTGATGGTGGGGATAAGAAGCCATGGAGTGTGGGTTTGCATCTTAAGTGACAGCAGTGTTAAGAGCACTGACAAACATCCTGTACTGGCCTTTCCGTAAATAAAAGGGGAAGAAGAAGAAAAGAGAGGTAGGAGAGGGCAGATTACATGTGCTGTTTTGTTTTTCAGTTACCAGATAAAATGGTAATAAACTGGAATAAGAAAATGAGAAAAACAGCAGGATATTGTGTAACTGGGCAGACACACGGTCCTGAAGGAAAGCGTTACGCTCGCATAGAACTATCTGAGAAAGTCTGTGACTCTGCAGGTATGTAAAAGGAAAGATATGTTGATTCTTCTTTGAAGAAAGTGAGTTCTAGAGATAAAAGCATGAATCTAAGAGATCTGGAACTGGACCCTGATTTGAAATTTCATATTACCTTGAATAAATAAATCCATTAATGGTAGTACTTGTCCTCACAACCCTTTTAAAGAGGTTGGGCAAATTTACAAAATGTGAGAATAGAGATGTATTCATGATAACTGCAGTATTTTGTTTATATTTCTTACTGATTTGAAGACCTATAGGTTACTCTAATTCTATATCGACTATAATGGCAATGTAAAATCTTCTTCATCATCTAGCCACCTTGCTGGTAGTATTTAAAGTTGGAATAAAGACAGGTCAGTGTCAAATTCTGTTTTGTGGTTGGTTCTGTCACTGTTATTTCTTCCTCATTCCCTCCTCATTTGGGGAAATGAATGTTGCAGTTACCCATAGGAGAACCAGTTCTGTTACTAATAAAATATTTTGAAGCAAGCTTAATAAATTTGATTTGAGAGATACAATGGAATACCCTGGGAATCTGCTTTTGCAGGCTTAGGAATCCCCAAGTGCTGGTTAGTGTATAAGAAACACCTTTTAGAAGTACAGGAGCAGGCAATCCCATTGTGTTGTAAGTCAAGCAAGCGGCGCAGAAAACCAGCTTGGCTGAACAGAGAACTCCTTGTGGAGCTCAAGAGGAAAAACAAATTGTGTGATCCCTGGAAGTGAGGTCAGGCTTTGCAGGAAGATTACAGAGCTGTGGTTCATGTATGCAGGGAGAAGACACAAAAGGCCAAAGCTCAGCTAGAGTTGGAACTGGCCAGTGTTGTGTCAGATAACAAGTGGGGCTTTTTAAAGTATGTTAATAGCAAGAGGAGGGCTAAAGAAAACATTGGACGGATGCTTGTTGAAGATGCTGGTCTGACTAATAGAGATGAAGAAGAAGCAGAGGCATTCAATGCTTTTCTTTTTTTTTTTTTTTTTGCCTCACTCTTTTTAATAAAACTTGGTCTGCCCAGTCCCCTGAGTCAGAGGACCACGAACAGTGACTTTCTACTTGTGGACCCAACAATTGTCAGGGACCAGCTGTATTAGCTGAATTGTTCACAAATCCATGGGGCCTGATGGGATTCCCCCCTGCCCCGAGTACCAAAGGAGCTAGCAGATGTTATGGCAGAACCCCTCTCCATCATCTACCAAAAGTCTTGGGAGGTCTCTGCTGACTGGAAGCTAGCCAGTGTTATTCTGATTTACAAGAAGGGTATGAGGGAAGACCCAGGAAACTACAGACCTTTTAGTCTAACCTCACTTCCTGTAAAAATTATGGAGAAGATCATACTGGGTACTATTGAAAGGCATTTAAAGAATAATGCAATCATTAGGCACAGTCAACATAGGTTCACAAAGGGAAAGTCCTGTTTAACTGATTTGATATCCTTCTAATCTTTGTGGTTGACGGGAAGGCAGTGGA
The DNA here is from genome assembly GCF_000699245.1 of Pterocles gutturalis. Classification (NCBI taxonomy): domain Eukaryota; kingdom Metazoa; phylum Chordata; class Aves; order Pterocliformes; family Pteroclidae; genus Pterocles; species Pterocles gutturalis. Next base: position 14,471 of record NW_010112473.1, on the reverse strand, counting down.
TGTAATTTTTCTGTATTTTACTAAGGCTTTTGATACTGTCCCTTACAGCATCCTTCTTGTACAACTGTGGGACAAGCAGGGTCATGATGTGCTGGGTGAAGAACTGGCTGAAGGGCAGAGCTCAGAGTGTTGCAGTGAATGGGGCTACACCTGGCTGGCGAGTGGCCACCAGTGGTGTTCATCAGGGTTCAATTCTAGGGCCAGTCCTATTCAATATATTTATCAATGATCTGGATGCAGGAGTTGAATGCACCATTAGCAAGTTTGCTGATGATACCAAACTGGGAGATGCTGTTGACTTTCTTGAGGGACAAGATGCCTTGCAGAGGGATCTAGATAGATTGGAGAATTGGACAATGATTAATGGGATGAAATTTAATAAAGTCCAAATGCCAGATTCTGCACCTGGGATGGAGTACTGCAGGGCACAAGCATAAACTGGGAGAGGAGTGGCTGGAGAGCAGCCCTGCAGAAACGGATCTGGGGGTGCTGGTTGGCAGCAGGCTCAGTGAGTCAGGAGTGTGTCCTGGCAAGAGGGCAAACAGCATCCTGGGGTGCATCAAACACAGGATAACCAGCTGGTCAAAAGAGGTGATTATCCCGCAGTATTCAGCATTGCTGCAGCCTCACCTGGAGTACTGTGTGCAGTTCTGGCCCTCACAATTTAAGAAGAAAGTCAAGGTCCTTGGATGCATCCAGTGGGGAACAAAGCTGGTGAAAGGGCTGGAAGGAATGTCCTATGGGGAGCGGCTAAGGACTTTGGGCTTGTCTAGTTTGAAGAAAAGGAGGCTGAGGGGTGATCTCATAGCTCTCTGCGGCTTCCTGAGGAGGGGAAGTGGAGAGGGAGGTGCTGATCTCTTCTCCCTGGTACCCAGTGATAGAACGTGTAGGAATGGTTCAATGCTGCACCACGGGAGGTTGAGACTGGAAATTAGGAAGCATTTCTTTACTGAGAGGGTGATCAAACACTGGAACAGGCTTGCTAGAGGGGTGGTCAATGCCCCAAGCCTGTCAGTGTTTGGACATTTGGACAATTCCCTTAATAACATGTTTAACTTTTGATCAGGCAGTTGGACTAGATCATCATTGTAGGTCCCTTCCAACTGAAATATTCTATTCTAATTGTGGAAAAAATTCAGTGCTCCACTCTAGTTGTGGATGAAAAAATATCAATGTCACTAAAGCAATCAATGAATTTTCATCTAAATAAAGGTGTTTCAGGTCTTGTTAAAAACAAACAAACAAAACAAAAAATCCCCAAACAGACTAGGCATGCAAGGAAGTAACTAGGATGCAGAATTAGGGCTAATCACAAAACTGGAAATGCACTGAGTAAAACCTTGTTTCAGGGCATTTTATGTTTTCAAAACATTGGTAATTCCCACCTCCAAAATAATTCTTGCATCTTGATTAAGAATGAGTATCAAAGGTCTGAAGCAGTGACCACAGATGAAAGTCTGTACTTCTCCATACCTGGTCTTAATGTCTCTTGTTTGCCTTACATCAAGATCGTCTTCGAGACACACTGGTTCATGAGGCTTGCCATGCAGCCACCTGGCTGATCAATGGTGTTCGTGATGGACATGGACAATTCTGGAGATTCTATGCCAATAAATCAGCTGTGATTCATCCGGAACTGCCAGTAGTAACACGATGCCACAGCTATGAGATTAATTACAAATTCATCTATGAGTGTGTTCTGTGCAAAGCTACGTGAGTAATGTTTTAATCTTCCATACGGCTATGTGTTAACTTTGTCTCTAACTTGGCAGTCTCCTGGGTCTAGAAATCATGGGTGTTGTAAATTGTGAAGCAATTGGGATATTCTCTGAGTTGTCACTTCACATTTCCTGAGCCCACAGAACCTCACTATGTGATTCTACATGTATGTTTCCAGGTAGTTTCAGTTCCAGTTCAGAGGTCAGGACAGGCAGGTGATGGTCTAAGGACCATTGGTGATGATGGAGGGTCTTTGGGAAGCAGTCAGAGATATGTGCCTCAGCTTTGAAGGACATGGCAGGGAAAGGTCACACCCAATGTGGCTGTTCTCACTTTTCAAACATTGTTCAAATTATGTAAATTTGGATTCACCTTCTACTGTAGTTAATACTGAGTGAACTTCTGAAAGTTTTTGACCACTTATCTCTGATTTAATGATCAACAGTGATCCTATTATAGACTTTTTGGTAGGGGTTGGTCTTTCCAGTCTTAACTAAGTACTCCATCAGGAGTGATACTTGTGGGCCTGTGCTGATGGAGCAATGACTGAATCTGGCACATCCCCATAGAATGCCTGTAAGCAAAATACCGGCATGTGTTGCAGAAATAAGGCATTCCAAGTTCTTTTGAAATCCATCCACATTTTACATTTTACAAAGTAGCATCTTTGAAGGTGCCATGACAACAATCTAGGCTTGATATAAGGAAAAACGGTCCACAAGGGAGGGCTAGACTTGGCATAGTGGACTGAGTTACTTTTGATGTGCTCATCCTTGTAATGATACCAAGGACCATCTGATGCTGAAAGGAGTCAGCAGTAACTAGAATTAAAAAGCAGAACAAATCGCCATAAAAACTGGGCACAAAATCTGTGACAGTAATTAGATAATAGGACAAAGTATCAGAGGAAGCTTTCTGGGTTTTGGATCTTTATAACTTTGAATTAAGATTAAATGTTTTGACTAATCTTGTTTATTTGTTGTGGTAGTGCTAAGTAAAATGTAGAAATTGTTACATTGTTGGTCTCTATTAGTTTAAAACTCTATAAAAGCTATAGTCAGTTTTTCTAGTTGATCTTGTACCTCATGGACTCTTTCAGCTTGTGTATATATTAGAAAGAATAGATGTCTGCAGTCACACAGATGTGAGCATCACCGTGATGGATCGAAGCTAGGACACAGATCTACCGGTAGATTTGCAACATTGGTCATCAGATTTCTGTCTTCTTGGATATTGCACTGGTGAAATGAGAACTATATATGTTGCTGAGATCAAGCAGAGGAAATCGTTGCTATAGTAATTTCACAGGTTTCTTACCTTTCATGGGTATGGAAGTTGTTCCTTGATCTAGAATATCACAGCTGACCACACCCTGTAATGACCTCCATCTCAGTGGGAGAGCATGAAGCTTTATGAATTCAGTTCTGCATAGCCCAGGAAAGTGGCTATCAACGGTGTGATTTTATTTTTTTTAATTTTTTTAAAAATTATTATTATTCCGCTCCTAACTTTAGGGGCTAAATGCATGCTTGGGATTTTTTTTTTTCTCAGGAATGTATGTGCTACTTCCAGAAGCACTGGAAGGAAACAGTATTTCACACATGAAAGAATCTTCCTGAAATGTTTAATATGACTGTGCAATGCATTAGTTATTTAGATAAAACAGAGCATTGATAAGATGAATGGTGATGGCTTTGAGGAGAAACTCCAAGGGGTAGCTGAAACACGGGTTGTGGAGGTGTTGTGAAATGTTGTAGCACTTCATACTACTAGGGTGAGAGTAAAAGAGACAGAGGAAGGAATCAAGCAGTGGAAAAAGTTCTAGGGTAGAGAAATGTGTAATACAGATTTGATTATTCCACTGTCTGAAGTATGTAGTCTGTTCCCTGTTCTAAATGTTAGCTTAGAAATCTAACCTCAGTAGCCTGGCAGAAGAGAAAGGAGCCCTTTCCCACAAGTACTGTCTACCACAAGTGTGAAATCAAAGAACTTATTTTTCCGTTTCAGGATTGGACGTCATTCCAAGTCTCTGGATACAGAGCGCTTTGTGTGTGCGTTCTGTGGGGGGCAGCTGCTCCTGAGTCAGCCCACTCGGAAGGATGGCACTCCTGCTAAGACACGTCTAACGCCCTTTGCAAAGTATGTGAAAGAAAACTATGGACTTACTAAAGGAGAGCAGCATGGGATGAGTCATGCAGAAGTCATGCGGAAACTCAGTGCTGATTTTGCTTTAAAAACTAGGCTTCAAGATTCCTTGTAATATCCTGATATACTTCCTTTCTTGATGCCACTTAAATTTTGTATGTCATAGTAAATGAACCCAACATGAGTGTAAGAATGTATTTTGGAGGATTCCAGATAATTTTAATATTTTAGCATCAAGTACTTCTAATAAAGATGACCTTAAGACCTTTTCTAAAATGGGCAAGAGTGAGCAAGAAGTAATTATGATAGTCCATGGTGATGCTCAGTCAGAGTATGCTTCTTAGACTTCAGATAAACACCACCTGTGCCTGGGAAGATGCAGTTCTAGGTCCTTTCTGGGACTGACTCACTGTTTGTCTGGAACTTTCTTAATGGCATTTACACACAGTGCTTCGTAGCATGTCTTCAGTGAGTGCAGTGAGCAGTGGATTTACTCTTTCATCTAGGTAGCTCATACACTATAGACTATGTACACGTGCTGAAGAACTGCTGGGTGTGCATCTGTCTGGGATTTCCAGATGCAAGAAAAATCCAGACTCATGAACCAAAGTCCTCTGATTCTGTCTGGATGACTTCCAGGCAGGAAAAGGGGGCAGACCTGAGGAAGGCTTCAACGTGGGTTCAGGCATTCTCCCAAGGAGAGTTTCTTGAGTGATCCTTAGCTGTTTTTGTTAAAAGTAAGTGGCAGGTACATGATGCCTCAAACCTGTTAGAGAAAGCATGAATTTCTGCAAAGCCCTCTGGCCCTTAGTTGAGATCAAAGCTTTTCCTGATTAAACTTTGATTGCAGTTGTGCCTCTGTCACTCAGATTTCATAGAAGCTAAAATAGATGCAAAAGGTCAGGTTGGGGAAAGCAAACTCAAACGCTTTCCACCACAGAATGAGAAGGTCTAGTCAGATGACGTCAGTCTTTGATGTAGAACATGGCTGAAAGTGTGTTACAGTATTTGTGTCTGCTGTGAACAAATTGCTCAGGGGATTAGTAGTTTTGAATAATCAATAAATGCCAATTTTATAGCAGTTGTGGCAATGAACCAGGCTTCTTTGTTTCGATTTAGCAGTGGCTGTGTAGACACAATATGTGAAAGCCTCTGATTTCTCCTAGCTAGTTGTGAGTTTCACATATATGAGGTCACTCTGCTCTCAAGAATACCTCTCCCTGCTCCCCACTTCCTCCTGCCCTGCCTTTATCAATCCTGTTACACTCTAGCTCAAAAAGAAATATTAGGAGCCCATGAAGTTTGAGCTGCTTCAGGAATAGTTGGTACTGAAGCACAGCTCCTCTTGGCACCTCCATTGCCTGTGCTGAGCTGGCTGTTCAAAGGGAGGGTCCTCTGTGCATATCGTGCGACTGGTGCTACCTGGAGTAAGTGGGTTGCACTGATGATGCAGTGGGCTCAGATGGGAAACCCTGACTGCCCAGGAAGCTTGGAAGTGATCATGGACTGGCTGGAAGGCTGAAACTTTGGAGTGTCACCAGAGGAGGTGACTCATGCTGAAGATAGTAAACTATCCCACTGTATAGTAAATTAATAGCAAATGAGAAGCAGTAAGACCGAAGACATTGGAGGTGGACAGCTGCTGTGTGGGGTCCTGCTTGGTGTGTGTCGGTGAAACTGCTGAAGGAAAAACGTTAAAATTGTGTCAATTTGCAGAAGTAAAAGCCATCCAGCTGGCTTTAGATGTTGCTGAATGAGAAAAATCTCTACATGGACTCATGGATCATGCCAAATGCTCTGCGTGGCTACAGCAGCGGAAGCAGACCAACTGTCAGTGCAGAGGTAAACCCATCCGGGCTGCTGCGTCATGGCAAGATATTGCTGCTTGGGTAGAGAACCTGTTAGTGGAAGTATGTCATGTAGATGCTCACGTACCCAAGAGTCATTGAAACAATGATCTGGTGGACTGGGCTGCTAGAATTGGAGTGGCTCAGGTGGATCTGGACTGGGAACATAAAGGTTGAGCGCATCAGGATGTCTAGGACAGGATGTGACATACAAATGGGCTCGTGGTCAAGGGGTGGACTTGACCGTTAATGCCATTGCACAGGTTATCGATGAATGTAAAATGTGCACCATAATCAAACAAGCTAAGCAGCTAAAGCCTTTTTGGTATAGAGGATGATGGCTGAAATATCAATATGGGGAAGCCTGGCAGAGTGACTGTATCACACTATCACAGAACCTGCCATGGTAAGCACCATGTGCTCCAAGGGTAGAAGTGACTAGTGGATGTTTGGAAACATACCCTGTGACCCACACCACTGCTTAGAATACTACCTTGGGCCTTGAAAAGTTTTATGGTGACATGACATCCCTGAAAGAATGGAATCTGACATTTCCAAAACAACCTCATGAACACCTGGGCTAAGGAGCATGGCATTAACTGGGTGTATCACATCCCCTGTCATGCACTAACCTCTGGGAAAACCGAATTATACAATGGACTGTTAAAAACCACACTGAGAGCAATGGGTGCTGGGACATTCAAGCATTGGTATAGAGATTTATCAGAAGGCACTTGAGAATCTGGTAGTCGACCTGGCCTTGCCCAATCAAAACCCCTGCTCACTGTGGAAAGAGATAATATCCCTGCTGTACAGCTAAGGAACTGGCTGGGAAAAAAACATCTGGGTTACTCCTTCCTCAGGAAAGGGCAAACCCATTTGTGAGGTGATTGTTTTTTTGCTCAAGGACCTAGGTGCACTTGGTGGGTAATATGGAAAGATGGGGCAGTCCAGTGTGTAGCTCGAGATAATTTAATCCTGGTTGAAAGTAACCTGTGATTTGTTTGTATGATGGCAGTGATGGTCTATGTTACTACAGCTGTGGCTGCCGTATGTCAAAGGTAATACAGCAGGAACCTTTTGCTGCTAGCCAGAGTGGCAGAGACAGCCTGTGATGGACTGACCGCAACCCCCATTCTCTGCCCGCCTGTGCCACCAGATGGGAGAAGGTACAGAAATTGGGAAGAAAGCCTTTGGGCCTAGGAAGAAGGGAAGGGGGGGAGAGGTGCCTTTCTAAGATGTTATCTTAAGTTAGGAGTTAAGTTCTTAAGTTATCTCATTATCTTATTGTGCTTTTGACTGTCAACAAGTTAAATTGGTTTTCTGTGTTTTCCCCAAGTCAAGTCTGCTTCTTGCCCATGACCTTAAGTGGTGAGTGAACCCTCCCCATCCTTGCCTCAACCCAGGAGGTTTTTTTACCTTTTTGTTCTTTCGATTCTCCTCCCTATCCCACTAGAGGGGAGGAGAGAGTGAGAGGCTGTGTGGGGCTTAGTTGCCAGGTGGCCTTAAACCACAACAGTGGTGAAACCACTGGTGCTGCTCAGGGCATCCTGAGTGACCAGGGCTTGACAGTGAGGCTGGAGCAGAGAGCTCTGCCCTTCTTGCAGGCTGCATCCCAGAGCAAACACAGGATTTCAGCTCAGACCACATATGGCAGCATGGGGATGGGAGGCCATCAATACTGGGAGTCTGAAAGGACAAAACTTGTTGCTTGGGGAGGGGCTAGGGGGTGGTTATGCTCAAAAACTAAACGAGCTTATTTCTACTATGGGCTGTCTGTAACCTCATCATAGTTTAAGCCCAGATGGCCATAACCACCACACAGCCACGTGCTTGCTCCTCCCCCCATGAGTAGGATGGGGAAGAGAATGGGAAGAACAAAAGGTAAAACCTTGTGGGGTGAGAGGACAGGAGGGGATCACTCACCACTTACGATCACAGGCAAAACAGACTCAACTTGGGGGAAAATCAATTTAATTTGTTACCAATCGGAGTAAGATAATGAGGAATAGAACCACATCCTAAACAGATACCTTCCCCCCCATCCCTCCCTTCTTCTCAGGCTCAAAAACTTCACTCCTAGTTTTCTCTACCTCCTCTCCACCAGCAGCACAGAGGACAGGGACCGAGGGTTGTAGTCAGTCCATCACACATTCTCTGCCACTCCTTGCTCTGCAGGGGTGTGACTCTTCCCCGGTGCCAGCATGGTGTCCTTCCCACAGGACAGTCCTCCACGAGCTTCTCCAATGCAAGACCTTCCCCACGGGCTGTAGTTCTTCACAAACTGCTCCGGTGCTGGGTCCTCCATGGGCTCCCAGTGGGTATCTGCTCCACCCTTAACCTCCAGGGGCTGCAGAGGGACAGTCTGACATCTCACCATTGGCTGCAGGGGATCTCTGCTCTGGCACACCCCCTCCCTTTCCTTTCTTCACTGGCCTTGGTGTCTGCATAGTTGTTTTTCTCAAATCCCATTTCTCTCTCTGCTGTTGTTTTTCCCCCTCTTAAATATGTTATTCACAGAGGCAGTACCACCCTGGCCAGAAGTGGGTCTGACTTGGAGCCAGGGAAGCTTCTAGGCAGCTTCCCACAGGAGCCATCCCTGTGGTCCCTCCCCTGCTACCAAAACCCTGCCACACGAACCCAATATAAACCTCACGTGGGAATGGCCCGTAGCCTAGAGAGGGGCGGCAATCCAGAGACCCTGGCTGGGATCTTGAGGGAAGCAAAACAGAAGAATTGCAGGCCTGAACTGCGGGAGAGCTTGTTTTGGCTTTATCTGGGATGTGTTTGGCAGGATGCCCCCAGAGATTGCACTGGAGGGCCAGGAGGCGCAGGGCTGCTGGGCGATCTCCACGAAGCTATCATCAAACCTACAGCCAGTGAGGCACCCCCCCACCCCACCCGAGCACAGATCAAGGTAAGGAGCACTTGAACACAATAGCAAAACCAACAGAACAAAGACACTGACATTTCTAAGACTAATTAAAGAAAAAATACTATTTACAGCACTTTTAAGGAAAAAAAAAAAAAGCAAGCATTTTACTTCAAAAGAAGTTCTACAGTTTGGGGTTTTCCTAATATCAGTGCAGAGGGCTTCCAGGTCTGACAGCAGTTTACAGTTACTAATCGATATTGGCTATTCACGGTAAAGGGAGTACCTCTGCTCATTTTCATCTCCTTGAACATGTCAGGATTTAGATTAGAACCAAACAGCTGAAACAGAAGTTTTAACTGTGCTGTTGGTTCCTTTGTTCACATCAGACAGAATTCACATAACAGAATGCAAATAATGATGTACATGATGGGGGATACTCTGAAATGCAACAGCAAGAACATTTAAAGGATGGGTTCAACAACAGGTATTTTGTTCCATTTCAATCTAACGAAATTTCTGCAATAAAGTTCAGCACATAAGAATAAGATGCTTACATATCTATCAGTTCTCTTCTCAGCATCTTCACCTTTTTGCCCTCTGGGAAGGAACCACACTCCTCCCACTGAGCCAGTAGAAACAGTCCATTTGGAAAAGAACCTTGGTGCTGAGCATGCAACAGCATTACAAGAAAAGACTACAGTCCAAAAAATGCAGGTACTGGCACTTTGTAGCATCCATTTCATTTCTACTCCAAACAGCCCTGGCTTTGGAATTCTTTATTTGGTTTGAAGTATGCTGAACACAGATTCTATGTCAAAGTTCTTCCAGCACTCTACCCAAGCTTCCCTCCCACCTCTTACCTGCCTGGGTGTAAAACCAGTAATCCAGAACATCACTAGATGTAAGATCATGGTCAACTGGAGCTACTACAAGGCAGAAGTTGGCAGCACCAGATATAACTGCAGGGACACACTTTTCCCCCTAAACCTCCTGTTCTAGGCTCCTGGAATACATGTAAAGCAATGAGACTTCTGACAAAAAATAGGGGAGGGAGAAACATGTTCCCTAGCTGTGTGTGTTCCAGAACTGAAGTCTCTTCTGGTGCTGCCCACCCCTACCACTGAGCTAGAATTGCATTGCATCATGCAGCACCTGGAGACATACCACTGCTTTCCATCAAGCCGGAGAAGATAAAGCCCTTACCCTGTAGAAGTTCTCTTTGCTGCATGGGGCAAGAGAAGAGGCACAGCTAGTATCTTCACTGTAAGGCAATGTAGGGCTACCCTTCAGCCAGGAGTAGGTCTTGTAGAGATTTTTTTTCATCTCTTTTCTGAAGGGTCTGCATTTCCTCCTTCACTCTAGAGCAGCTAGTTCCTCCAGGAGCTGCTCTTTCTCCTGCTTCAGCTCCTGCACCCGCTGATTGTTCTGCTCTAGTCTGTCCTCCAGCCATTGAAGAAGCGGCCCACTGATGGCAGACATCTGGCTGCAGAGGTTCTTTGTGAACACTGGAAAGGGCAAGAACATATCATGCCAGGGCAAATACACAAAAGACTCAGTCCGCTACAATCACCAAAAAGCCAAGAGCATTAGAGACAACCAACGAAACCCTCCAACATCCTGGCCAAGGCAGCAAGACATCCCCACAGGAAAGTCCGAATGAGCACCTCGCTAAGCAGGGAAACAAGCTATTTCAATCTGACCTTTAGACAAGCAGGGGAAGGATGACAGGCCTACAACACAAGTCTGGAAATCTGCATATAAGTCATCACTGATGCTAATTAATTTCTAAATTCAGAATAAAAGAATGCCTCATCTATTGAACAGGTGAGAATGGACAATGGTATATTTATCTCGGAATAAAAGCAGGATTAGGATTCACCCTGTCTCACTGGCAAAAGCAACAATGTCATAGGCACACAATATACAGGAAGTGCCAGGAGATGCAAGCACGCATATAGATCAGCCAGACTCACCAAATCCAAAATCCCCTTACTGTTCTAACAGAAAAAAAAACCACACCAACCCAAAATAAACCCCAAACAAACCCAAAGTCTATTGCAATTTTAACCAACTGTACAAAGGTCAAAGGATACAACAGCATTCATAAACCCCAGGATTAGGTTATTTTACAGCCCTTGATGTTTTCCTTTAAAGTGTTTAGTTACAATTTTGTTCCTCCACTAGCCTTTACGTAGCAAGGTAACAGTCTCAGGGAATTCTCTGGGTTACACAGAGTTTGTGATGGGAAATTAACTGTATGGCAAAGGAAAAGACAAAAGTTTGTGCTTTTGTCATTATTTACAAGTGCCCTTTATGTCAAAGAGAGCCTGTTACACAGCTGTGGTCTACTGTCCCCCAAAGTTAGAGCCAAACCAACCCCCGCTCAAGACTCTACTGTTTTGACTCTGGGAGCAGTATCCTGGATTCTTGTGGGCAAAAAAAGGAATCCTTACCTGAGCCATTATGAATCTTGGTTACAGAGTCTAGATGGGTGAGGCTGAGAGAATGAAGAGAACACGTCAGTGACAGGATATTAGTGAACTGCATATTCTGCAGACCCAGGCTATAGAACCAGCTACCTACAAGTCACTGACACTGCAGTTACATCTAAACCTCTTCACTTGTTGAAGCCCTGTATGTTCACAAGGATAACAAAGAGCTTACAGCACAGAAGCATCAGTACTGAGCAACAGAGGCATTAAAAAGCTGGTATTTAGTCTAATTTTTTAGACTTCTCAGCACATTAGTTAAACACTAATTACTGTCACACACAGATACATCACTGAAGTGCCACCATTAGCTCACACACACTCCAGCTCTTTTTTTGTTGCAGCAAAAGAGCAGTTACACTTAGCTCTTGTGTGCAAGGCTGAGAGAACTTGAACTTCTTAATGTGAGGTATTCAATTCGCTCTCCTACAAAGGCACATGAGCTGCTAATGCTTTTTATCTTCTAATACCCCTGCTAAGATTATGGTACTTTAAGTAGAGCAACCGTAGAACGTGTTAGCAAAGACAGTCTTGGAGAGAGGTGCAGCCCTAGTGTTGTTACCTGTGAATTCTCCTATAGGCATCCTGCTCTTCTTGACAAAGGATCTTGGGCAGCTCTACAGCTGATTCCAGACACACTTTCCCAATAGTTTCATGGGGGACAACATGAATAGGAATTTCAATCCTTTCATATCTAAAAGGGTATCAGATACAATTAACAAAAAAAAAGGACTTCTACAATCCTGCAACAGTCTGTCCAAGGCACGGCACTGCTGCAGGTTTACTTTTGGGAACATATGCCTGAGACGAAAGGCAAATGGAAGCCTTTTATAGCCACACACTTGTCTTAAATTTAAATTATAAAATGCTAAAGCAACTAGATGGCCAGTGCTGACAATATGATGCACAATGCATGTGTGGTTGGTGGGGACTCCACACCATGCAAGCCTGAAGTCTCAGATTCTAGAGCTGTAGAGTTGGCCCTCTACACAACAGATTACAGCACATTCACACCCAGACTACAGTGTCCTACACCAATTTTAGGATACTAAAATATCTATGCTAAATTAATCAGTCATAAACTTTAGATTCTCTTCAAGCAGCCTGCATTAGCAGAAGGAGACCTCGTTCAGGTATCCCTATATGTTATTTGCTCCTCATGATGAGGCCAGAAGTCACTCATTTGAGATAACCCAGAAAGGAGACACAAGAGGAAATACAATCTGATGCTGGAAATACAATCTGATGCTGGACATAATATTCTTCTGCTGTACTCACTCTGAGCTCTTCTGGGCTTGAATGGACTGGAAACAGGTGTAGAGAATTCTGCCCGTCTAAGAGAGACAGCAGAAAGTTAGATTCCAAGAGCAAAAAATCACCTAAAATCACACATTCCTTTTCACATAGCATTTTAATAGGTTACAAAGGTACACACTTTTTGCTTTGATTGGTATACTGGAACTGTACAAGCACATATTGACAGACCCCCGTTAACTACGAAAAACATCTCAAAACCTAGACAAGACACAGCCTATCTCACACTAGAGCAGCATCTCCTAAAAGGCCAGAGGCACAGAGGTGCGGTAAGCTGTATCTGCTGGACCAAACAGCTGAAGGGCCCTCACACATTTCAGTACACACACACACCCTGCAGCCATCTGACAGCCCAAAACACTAGTACCAGCCCAGCTCTGCTGGATGGAGAGCCAGGCTTGTGGATCAGCACAAAGTAATTAATTTGTCATTGAGATTATGATCCAAACATTACCATCCTAGCTGTGCTTTGACTGTGGTCCAAGCAGAGCTCTGCCCTTCTTGCAGGGTACAGCCAAGGATTTCAGCTTTGCCCTGGGGCTGATGTTTCTCATGAGTACTTGGAGGGTTTATTGCTGTTTTTAAGTTGCCTACCTTTGTGTTTTTGTCCTCAATGAAGCAGGAAAAGATAAGCCCTACAAAACCTTGGTCCATCATCTGATACATAGCTTGTGTGCGGACATCTGCAGACAAATAAATGAGAGAATAAGAACTGCACTGGTCACCTGAAGGAGTGGAAAAAGATTTGCCACCTTTTGAAGGGTGACCTGAAATTAGGTAAGAAATGTAACAAGCTTTATTATTTTAAAGTACTTACTCCAGGTAACTAAATTAAAAAAAAAAAAAATTGAGCCAGCCAATTTAAAGTGTAATTAAATAGCAAATCTTAAAAAATACAAGATGAGTTAACAAAACAAGAAATTATTTTAGCATCAGCCTGGTGCCACAGGTCACTATATAATAATGTGCAATGCATATAAGATACCCACTCACTTCTTTCAAAAAAGTTTTCGGTTTTGCATTAACACTCAGAGATGTCAAAAACCATCACAGCAGGCCTACGATTCCCACAGCTTTTTTTTTTTGCTATTTCCCACACCCTAGATCTAGTTTTTCTGTCTGGAAGAACAGCAGCACTAGTAGCAGACAATTTGTGATACTGAGTCACGTGCAGTTTGATCACCTAGCACACACAAACAGGAATGGAGCTATCCTAGCAGATGTTCCTGAAGCCCACACAGACAAACTTGTCCTACCAGAGCACATTTGAGAAAATAAACTTTGACAGTCGGGATGTGCAGCTCTGAAAATGCATTAAATTGAGGAACGTGATTAGGCAGCTGTGAGTTTTTCTATAGAACCTAGACCCAGACTGCTCTTACCGACGTGCGACGGCCAGACAGTAATGTGAGGATGAGAGTGATACCAGCCCACAACTCTCATGGGACGTCCCGTGATTTCAGCCAATCTGTGTGTGAGTCAAGGTGTTTTTGAAACAAATCGAGCAAATGGAACAAGTTTTTTGTACAAGGAAAAACAGCAGTGTTTTAAAAGAGCTTCTCATCAGTCAACAGGATTCCAGATCCCTTTAGAGGGGTGATGAGACACGCAGGAGGAAGCTGATAGACGCCTCTTCCCCAGCACTGCCAGGGGAGTGTAGAAGCAAACTGGATTTGGTTTGCATATGGCAATAAGCAACATGGCAGAGAGCTGTCTCTGCTAAAGGATATCTCTGCTTCAGTAGAAGCAGCTGAAAGCTGCTCTGGTGAAATTTCCACACGGTCTTTTCTCTTATCAGAGCGGCGCAGGATGATCACAGAATGGATATGAACAATTCGGCTGGTGTCAACCTAGGGACACAGAAGGAAAAATCGATCATTCCCCTGGCAGGGAAATAACCATTCTCAAGGCAAAGGCCGGCTCCCGCACCCTCAGCAGGGAGGTGTGCCCCAGGGTGCCGTGAGGCGCAGGTGGGAAGCGCTCCCGGCTCTCGGCTTCAACTGTCCCAGCAGCTGGAGCACGGTGACAGCCGGGAGCGGAGAGGGGAAACCCGGGGGCCCGGCTCCGCCCGGGAACGGCCCC
>NW_010112472.1:0-21573 GCF_000699245.1 Pterocles gutturalis | reverse complement strand
TTTTTTTTTTTTTTTTTTTTGCCTTGTAGTCCACCTGAGAGGAGGGTTGTGTCGATCACACATAGTGTGTCACAGCCTTACCTTTACTGCAGCGCTGTTCCAGTTCGTGATGGAATGCCAGGGAGGGAGTAACAGGCTTTTTCCTTATGATGCTAATTACTAACAGGACCACCAAAGCTGGACAGCAGCGGTTTTGTTCTTCTGCTCTTGGGTGTAGTGTTTGCTATTCTTTGCACTATAGAATCAAATTAACTGAAAAAGCGACAGTAAATCAAGTGAACAAGTGCTTCGTGGCTGGCCATCATCCAGCAGGTTCAGGGGCTCGCTGTAGTCTGAGTATCATTGTCTGTGTCTCGGTCTACTGTTGCTTCATTCATTCAATACTCCAGTGGCTTTTAGTGGTTGCATTAGAGTTCTCTACTTGATAGATGAAAGAAATAATCAATTTTGCACCTATATTATGATGATATATGTCACGCTGCACTGCTGAGCTAGCGGTTTTTGCTTCATGTGGTTTGATTCTTAAATCTTTCCTTTCCGTAGTTCTGCTGGACAATCTCAGACTGCGACTGCTTCTTCTGACAAGGCTTTTGAAGACTGGTTAAATGATGATGTCAGCTCCTACCAAGGGTAATGCAATATTTATTAACTTTTTGAGTGCCTAACCCTATAGCATAACAAAGACTTGGGTATGTTGCTACAGCTACACAACTGTGATCCTGATCCAGTAGTTAAAATTTACATCTTGTTTACTATTAAAAATAGTTTTATAATAGATGGTAAAGGGTAAGAGGAAGGAAAGTGCCTCTTAATGCATTTGCATAACAAATGTTTGAACAGCATTGAAGAAAGAACTTGTAACTCAAAATGTTACTGTGGTGGGCTTCAAAGTAGGGAATTTGTAGTGTGTATAGTATCTTACCCTCATTTAACTCAAATCACTGTATTTAATGCTAACACTGTTTTCTTCTTTCTTTCCTTTTCCCATTTTCATGTATCACTTTATCAGGATTTACTCAGATATCAGTGATGTGTTAAACCTGGAGAATCACTAAGGCCACATTAGCTTGCGTAGGGGACACTTCAGTTTGCAAGGATTCACCAGTGGATCCTTGTTGGTGTTACAGTTTTATGAAGTGAGTGGTTTTGTACTTTGGGTGCCAGGTGCTTTAGGACTTTTTTTTTCCTGGTATATTATAAATCTGTTAAACAATCATCATTCTTTCATGCTTTTCAGTTTTTGTTTAATGGTTTTAATGAAAGCATGCTGTGATACAGATACTATTTATTCATTTTCTTATGGTAGTGGCCAAGAGAATCGCTATGTGGGGTTTGGAAACACAGTAAACCCTCCGAAAAAAGAGGATGACTTCCTGAATAATGCAATGTCTTCATTGTACTCGGTAAGGAAATGCTTGAAGCTTTCTGTGACCTGAATTACTGGGTTTTTTTCTACTTTATCTTCCATTATGGGAGAAACACAGTAAACCCTCCGAAAAAAGAGGATGACTTCCTGAATAATGCAATGTCTTCATTGTACTCGGTAAGGAAATGCTTGAAGCTTTCTGTGACCTGAATTACTGGTTTTTTTCTACATTATCTTCCGTTATGGGAGAGTATAAACAGAGAAGAGAAACTAAAGACTGCAAGTAGATACAGCGAGATGTCAAGTATTGGTTGTATTCTCAAACAGTGAAGAAGATACTGGTAGACTTTAAAAGGCAAAATGAAGGGAGAAACTCCAGCAAAACTTAGCAATTATGTCTGGTATCTCTTCACAGAAATAAGGAAATGAGGATATAGCAATGGATTAAGAACTAATACTCAACAGGGTTTGGAGGAACAAAAAAAAAAAAGGAATTATCTGTTGGGAATAGCAGTTAGGCTGGGAATGCGCTAAATAGATTAACTGTATTAGATATGCTCAGTGACTGAAATGTGCGTGTGCATGGGTGCCAGGAGCCCTGAGCAGTGATGAAAACATTTGAAATACTTGTCACAGGGTGTGAAGAGATAACAGCATGTGGTTGAACAGTTGTCATGATTAGAGACAGTGAAAGATGCATTGTTGAAGGAAAATGGGAACAAGTTGGAGGCAGTCAGGGCCGTATTGGTGCTTTGGTAGGCTGCAAAGTAACGGTGCTGAACAATATTTGGGATTTGGAATCACTTTGAAATACAGGAAGGTTTTCTACCAGCGTTAGTGGCCAGTAGTCTTCTGTAGAGCCTGATCAGTCTAAACGTCCACACCAGGTTCCATTGTCTGGATTTTGTTTCTTTTTTTTAATATAATAATGTCACTAGAACATAATAGAAAATGGTAATGCCTGAGCATTTGAAGAGTATCCCAGGTGATCCCACAGGGTGCTTAATATAGGTCTGCTGAGTATTTTCTAGGTATAACATAGCTTGTAGGCTAGAGTTGAGATTAGAAACCACATCTATAATGCATTGCAGATGTCCTAAAAGAGCAAAGGAGAGATCACACCGTGTTGTCCAAGTTACTGTCAACCATTATTTGAATACATGATCTCACTGAAACTTATGATTCAAATGCCATCTTGTGACCGCAGATGCATACTACAGTGCAGTTTAAGTTGTTTATTACAGTGAAACTGAATGTTTGCATGGATACTCATCCTAGAGAGGAAACCAATTTTCTTTCCACTGTGTATGATCGTTTTCCCCCACACATGCCATATTTATGTATAAACGTTATTTTCTGCTGTTACATATCAGAAGGAGCCCTTTCTGTAGAATTCACACAGGCTGCGCTATCCAACTCATTCTGTAAAGAACGGCTATAATTGTAATTGAGTCCCTTGAGACTCTGCTTAACGTAAAAACTACAAGACACATCACTTTGCCTTTTGTGCAAGTGGTGACATAATTATCTTCTAGTGTATCAGCACAGGAAAGAAGGACAATTAATGAAGAGACTTCAAAAGGACAGGCAAAAAATACTTTTTTTGCTGCTTTTTTTAAAAGATGTTCTCTCAACCTGAATATGTGGCATAGTCAAATTAAATAGAAGGGGTAGTGAGAAAAAGATTCTACTATTTACAGCCTGTTTATGGAAGTCAACCCAAAAGGTAATATGTTACCAAAACATCCACACCTTGATGGAAATGGAATCAATAAAAGGCAGTGGTAGACATGGATAGTAACCTGCATTTAAAAGATTCTGCAGTACAGCTTACAATTACATGGTGATGATCTGCAAAAAAAAAAACCTTATCTATTTCTTCATCATTATATCCATGGAGAACCACACATGTATTAAAGTTTATTTCTGATTTTTATCCGTTCAAGTATGGTGGGTTTTCCCCTGACTTGTTTTACATGGGCAGCTTCTGGATGAATGAGTTACTGAGAAGAACTGACAGTTGAGAAGTGATTTTTTTTTTTTTTTTAATTTGTTTTGGTTTGTGGGGATTTTTGTGGGGTTTTTTTTTGTTTGTTTTTTTTTAAAATCATTAGAATGCCTCTCCTGCTCCACTTTCTTTTAGCTGGTTTCTTAGTCAGAATTTGACAATCAGTAGTTAGAAGAAGCCTTTTCTGATTCATGACAGAAAAGTCTATTAAGAAGTGGCCAAACCTGGATTGTGGTGGTAAGTTTTCAGATCTTCCAAGAACCAATGGGGCAAAATAAAGCTTTGTTTCTTTTGTTCTAAAAGATAAAATTTGCAAGAAACAAGCAGGTTGAAGCTTTATTATGAAAAGGAAAATTGCTGGATGGGCATTTTAGCATTTGCGACCTCATGTTTTTGAGCATCAATTCTTGATTTCTCTTCAGCTTTTTCCAGGCATACATTAGGTGCTCCTTGATTTATTTTTTTTCTCCATCCAGTGCTTGCTTGTTGAAGATCCGTTCTCTGTTTACTAAAGTTTTAGTGGTGTGGGTTTTTTTGTTCTCTTCCTTGAAGGGGGGAAGGAATTTTTTTTCATATAGCTGTTTTTAGTAGAATAACACCTGAAGCACTTGGGTTTGTTCTTGTTGCAGCTGTTTGGACACAAATAATGGAAAATCATTGCTGTATGACAGTTAAGTGAGAGACTATGATTTTTGCTCTTACTAGCAAGTAATTCTTACGGCTACAGGACAAGCTGCTCTGGAGAAGGTGTTTGACTTAATTTAACGTGTAATAGTGAACACTTGGTTATTCACACATAGCTTACAACTTTCTCACTTTCTTTAAAGGGATGGAGCAGTTTCACAACTGGAGCAAGCAAGATTGCCTCAGCTGCTAAAGAGGGTGTAAGTAAACAAAACGTATTTCAGTGTAATTCTTGTAAACTCAGAGATTCTGTTAGTGTTCTAATAGGAATGTGTCTTTAAAAGTATTACCAAGACAAACTAAACTCTGCTCTTTGTGTATCTTTGCCTGTGGCATATAAAATAGGTGCACACTGGATGCAGATCTCTGCCTTAACTATTTCTCTTGTTTCTGGATGGACATTTTTGTAGATTTGTCCATTGGATATTTTTATTTATAAAGCAGAAATTTTGGTCTGTTCCAAGTAGGGCCATTTTTTGGAATTTAATACTAAGTCACAAATTGCTGATGGTTTGGGTTTTGGGGTTTTTTTTCTTTTTCTTTCCTTCCTTTGACTGCTCTCTAACTACAGCATTTTTGTCAGTTTAAATACAAAGCTTGTTTGGCAGAGGTTGTGCCCAGAGGGATGCTTTGGGAAAAACTGAGGCATGGTCCTCACGCTCTGCATGTTCTGCAAATTTGCGCTCTTAGGTGACAGTCAGTCAACTAACTCTGGACTGAAACCAGAGGAATTAAAAATTTATTATGTTTTACCAAGATGATGGTAGAAAGAGGTTTTTTTGTGAAAAAAAAACACATTACAACTTCTCTCAGTTTTGCTTAGTGTTCTTACAAACTTTTATGAGCATAACAGTTATCTCTTAAAAATAATTTAGTGACTTTATGAGAGACAAAAATATTGATACTCATCTGCCTCGGCCCACAAAGGTCTAGTCTATATTGAAGAGCCTTTCTTCCCCCTGTTGTATGTTGAAAAAGACCAATGCTTTCCCAGAGCAATCTGAGATACCAGCGGTGGTGACATGGATATTCTCTGTTCATTGTGGAATTCTGCCAAAGGTCCATTCATCTTGGAGAGGATCACGCAACATTTCTAAATGTGTATGTTTACTGGGAATAGCGTCTTTGATTTTTAAACTTGAATGTATTTGCGTCTTTTCACAGGCTAGCAGATTTGGATCTCAAGCAAGTCAAAAGGTGATTATAGATTTAGTTCTGTCTTATTGTTGGTAATTGGCTTTAAATATTATGTATTTGCCAGCACCAATTAACTTAGACTTGATCATGAGCAGACCAGTGTGTTTATCCTTCACAGTGCACAGTAATTTTTAGGTTCTAGTTTTTATTTCTGTGGGAATTGCAATCAACTGCAGTGATCAAACTAAGCAAGAAATAAACAGTGATGCTCTGCTGTGTATAACTGTCAGGTATATTGCAGAGGCAGTAGAATGAAATGCTTTAATTCATGCTTGCAGACTTAAAATACCCGTGTGATGTGTTTGTGAACCTTAAATGGGGACTATCTTGAAGTAGTTTTCTTGATGATATAATGCAAGCCATCTTTCCATTGCTGAAGCCTAATGAGATATTACAAATGTGAAGTGCTTAATATTATTTTATTACATTAACTTGCTTGTGTGTATTTTAAAAAGTAGCAATTACAAAAGCGTTTCCTCTTTCGAACTGGGGTTAAACCAGAGACAGACCTGAATTCCACAGAACTCTGACATAAGCAAGATCTGTTTGCATGGAAAAGTTTGAAATTCAAATGTAAAAATATGTAGAAGAATAGGATTCTTAACGTGTCCAAGTTCTGAGTGAGAGAGGGCTTGCCTATGTTAATATACGATATAGGGGGTTTTACTTTGAGCTATAACTCTTCTTGTACGCATAGCGTTAGCCTGGAATGCTCTCTGATGTGCATAGGATGCTATTGCTCAAAGCAAATGCAAACCCTGCAGGTAGGTGTTGGTGTTCAGACAGATGTATGCAGCAGGATGTTAATACTACAGATAGCGAGCCAAACTTGTGCATGTTTTGCAACAAAAATACCTTGTTAAAGCACCCAGACTTGATACCTAAAAGCTTTAAAGTATTTGCTGCTTGGCTTATGTTAGAAAAACTAAGTGTTCTACAGGTCTTCCTCTTTCACTCCTTCTGGCAGTTTCCCTTTTAGAAAACGGTTCTTTCTTTAGTATTATTAGCAAATGTAAATATCATATGAAGTGTAAAAGCTCGTCACATCTGCTGACAAGGACCACAGCAACATGGTGCTCTAGAGTCTGCTGGCTTACTGAAGCTTAGATTTATTTTTTTTTTTCTGAAGCATCTGATCTTTTGCTCTGTAGAACAGGTTTAACATCTTTTTGATGTAATATATTGTTTAAAAGTGTATTTGGTGTGTAGTGACCAAACATATTCACTGTTTTGTCTTGTCAGTAGATGTTCAAGTTGGAAAAGGTTCATGCTACTTAACTTGCCTGAAAAAATGCTGCCAATTTTTTGCTAAAAGCTGCTTCTACCTTCCTTGCTCTTTCTCTTTTGCTGTCTGGGTAAAGTTTTGGGGCTACAAGCAGCAGCCAGAGCCGGTAACACCCTCACATATATTCTTGTGCATGGACTCCGTGTCACTGTTCGTGCTGAATATGTGCATTTGCTCTTGAGCTGTCTTTTCTTTTTTTGCCTGAAGTCCAAATCTGTGTAGAATAATGTTGCGTGTTTCGTACAGTAATGTTTCTTCAAACCTATTTAAAATAGGTTAAATGGGAGAGAGACCCAAGCTCTGCACCCTCAGAAAACATGCTGTACTGTTGTCCATGCTCTTCATAAACCCAGATGACGTTAGGATTTCCGTTTGCATGGCTGATTAGGAATGCAGTATACCAAGAACTCCCCTGGGGTGTTGTTTGAAGGCAGATTCTTTAATAAAAGTCCCCTTAGGTAGTGTTTGTAATGGTGGTTAGGACGCTGTCCTAAATTCAACAATAGTAAAGATGAAGAAGCGCTTCAAGTGGAAGCACAATTGTACCCAAATATTCCCTTTCCCTATTTGCAAAATTATGTGGTTGAGCAAATGAGATAATATAAGAATTCTTCCTAATTCTAGCAATGACTTCACTTAGCGTACCTGAACTGTTAGTCTTGGTCTATTACACTTTGTATTATATAGTGTAAACAGTTTGCCATGTTTAATAGACTTTGAAAGACTTTTCAGAGATGAAAAATCCCATGTCTTGTTTTTCTGAAGCACTTTCTAGCTTCACTCCCAATGGAAACAAGCCTTAGGTGATTTGCATTCGCATTTCTTGTGAGGTGGAAATGGGGTTACCTTTTGCCTTTCTCTGTTCAAATAACTTTTGAACTGGTAAGGAGTAGAAGTATTGAAGCTAGTGGTGGCTGGGTAGAGGGCAGATCCTAGTAGTGCTGTGGCTGAGGGAAAGGCTTTTTAGACACCTGGGAATCTGTGGAGGAAAGATGTTTAAGGTGCTCCATTGCCAGGAAGAACATGAATGGAGGCTCACACCCTAACCAATCTTAGCAATAAGACATAAACCCTTAGGAAATGAAACTTCATTAGTCTCTGCTGGTGTTTAAGAATAATATTTGGCAAGCAAATTGGCCCTTTTGCATTAATTGGGCTAATTCAGAATGTAATTGGTATAATATGGCAATTCTGAAGAAAAGTTTAAATCAATCAAAGGCTTTTTATGGTGGTAGAGAAAGGAATGATTTCACATGAAACACTTACAAACCTTGATGTCCATGTCAATATCATCTTATTAAAGTAATTTTGTGACTTACACGGTGGGCTGACATTTTTGTAAGATGCCTCTGAAGTACAATATCCTGACGCATCTTGTTCTGGATCACGGTAGATTTCTAAAGCTCGTTGTTTTCTCTCCCTGCAAATCTGGACCTGTAAAAAAGATTACAGAAATTCTTCTGTCACAGCTTTGCCTCTTGTGTATTGCTTAGAAACGACTGGGCTGTTACTAATAGATGACAATAGCAGCACTGCAAGACAGAAGAACTGGTGAAAAATTGGCCAGAAAGATTGAATTCTACAAGTAATTCCATTAGTAAGGAAAAATAAGAGTGGATGAGGTCAGTTCTTCCAAACACTCAGCTGCAGGCATTAGCAAGGGGCCCATCTTCTAGGCTGTTGCTGGTTGAACCATTGCTTCTGCTTCCAGTGCAAGGTCAGACTTTGGGCTTTGGGCATCTTCAGCAACCTATTGCCATGTGCATCTGTTTTTAAATTTATTTTCTTTTAATGTTTTCTGCAGCACTGTACTGTGTGTGCTTTTCAGCTCATTCTGCTTTTATAAATCAAAGCTTAAGGCTTCACGTGTTTTGGGAGATACTGCTGAGAAATTAGCCTGCAGAAGGTGTTGGCTTTGGGTTTTGTTTTTGTTTTTGAAAAAAAAAAAAGGAAAATATAACTGACCTTTGTTTTTGTTTTGCTTTTAAATAGGCATCAGAGTTAGGTCAGACATTAAATGAAAATGTTCTCAAACCTGCACAGGAAAAGGTAACTTTGGAACTAGTAAATTACTTGCAGAACATGGTTATGCTGGTTGTTTCTTCCTGCCACAACTGCCCAGTTTGCAGTGCGTCCTTCTGTTTTTCATATACTGGCACAGAAGCAAAGAGGAAACATCGAATAATTCAAACCTGCTATGTTAGCAAAGAAAGGTTAATGTGGGTAGTTTCTCTCCACAAATCGGTCTCGTGTCCAAAGAGTCTGTTACATTCTTCCCCATTAGACACTATTTGATAGATTTCATGCTTTCAGTAACGGAAGATGGGACAAGATGAAAATGCACCCTAAAGAGATATAAAAATCAGGTCTAAAAAAAAAACCCCAAACCCTATCAGTAGTATCTTTGAGTGTTAAGTGCATAGAGTTTTCCCCATCTGCCTGCCAGCGTTGTTTTAATTCAGCTTAATCTGAGCCACTGTAGTTCACCTGCTGCCTCATTGGGGGTGGTAGAAGTTGGGGCAAAGTGTATGTTTAAGGTGAATGGGGACAATTTATCAATAGAAGTAACATGTTCTTGCAACTGTTATTTGTTCAGAATATTCTGGTAGTCAGTTAATACCAAGTTTTGCATGCATTCGTATGGAAAGCTTGGGCTAAAATAACAATTTGATTAGCTGTTCTAGTTGCTGGGTGTTGTTTCTAGGAAACTGGTTTGAAACAGATTTTCATCGTCCCTTTACAATTGTTAATGACCGAAAACGTGTGGCTAATGGCACTTCTAACGGCAGCTGGAAGAAAGCACACCCGCTGACCCAAGGAAATGCAGATAGTCACTAGTGGGCATATAAAAAAAGCAAAGCAGTCCTCATAAGTGACTAGTGGTGACTGATACTACAAATTTCAGTCAAAGATTCTCCCCAGTGTCAAATGTTGCCTTCCTGTTTCATATGTTTTAAAAAAACTACTCTTACATCTTTCCCATTTGGCATGCATTTGTTCTGTGCTTCTAGAATTTTGGATCAGCTCCAAAATTTTGATGAAGTCTTCTCTGAGAATGTGGTGCTATACTTACCTACATACCTTTTCCCAAAATATATTGGTTTTGATAAAGCAGACTGATTTTCCTCTCTGAAGAGAAGCAGTGCCACCACTTTGGGATATGGATTAATTTTCAATTTGGAAAGAATGGCTTAATCACATTACAAAATAATTTTTCTTGCATTATCTTTATTAATTCAACAAGCTTTACATAGCAGTTCAAATCACAGGAGAAGACTCTAATTAGTTTCCTGTTCTCTAGAATTATCCACAACTTATTTCAGAGTGCTTAGATGCATTACTTTCAGGGTTATTTTTAGGGTGCATTTCCTTGAGCTGATTTTTATTTTGTAGGACAACTTAATGAGGAATGTTGCATTCTATATTTAAAAAAAAAATGTTTATTTCCCTTAAGATGGTGTACTGTTAGTTCTAAATAAGTGTTACTTTCTGAAGAAGGTATTCAGTGATCACTGCCTGGGATGTATATGATTATATGAAGTCACTTGCTTTGGAGCAGCTGTCATTTGTTCATTGGTGAAGACACCAACTATATTCTGGTTGACCCAAGTTCAAAGCCCTTTCAATATTTAAATAAGCATATGTAAAAGATAGAGAATAAAATGGATCTGGTGGGTTTTTAATCTCTCCAAACCAATCCTTTTTATATAGTAAACTGTATTTATAAAATTTCACGTTTGTAGGGTTTTTTTACATTGGTGTTTTTATGCTCAACATTAGAGTAATGATACCTTCCTCCAACTGTATGTGTATCAGTAGAAAATTCCCCCCAAACTCCAAAGGACTGAGGTTCACTCCATCAATGGACTTTATATGTAATTTTCTTAACTTTGTTAGCTTTGACTTCATTTGGGGTTTTTTTACGCTTTTTATTTTTAGCTGTTAAGCACAGATAAGCTCGTCTATAAGGTTTCAGTAATACTTTATGACTAATTACTGATACTTTGATTCACTTAGGTCAAAGAGGGGAAAATATTTGAGGAGGTCACCGTGGGGGTGTCACAGTTGGCCAGCAAGGTAGGAAGTGGCCTGCCTGCCTTTGAGGAGGCCAACAGTAAGCCAGTCTCCATATTCTTCTGAAGAGTTTGTAGTGAAACAAAACCACAACACAGCTTTAGTCTGCTTGTGTTGAGCACAGAGACATTGAGAGTGTAATTTTCAGTATTCAGTACTTCGGTTGGGGTGTTAAACTATACAGGTTTGATGTAGTCCTCGTAATATTTTCACCGAGGGCATGATGTGGAAAGCCCCTTATGAGACAGCCAGTGTCCCAAATACAAAAAGAAAATATCTGCTGGAGAATATGGAGACAGCTTGCGTTACATTTGTATGGCTAAACCTACTAATGCTCTGTACTTTTTTCTTTGTCTTGTGCTATCATTACTTGATGATGTGGTAAGTGCTGACTACAACTGCTAAGTACAGAAGTTCTGCACAGTCTAATCCCTATTTTGAATAACTTGTATGGTGTTACCTAGGAGGGTCTGTCTTTCTAGCACTGTGAAAGTCTGCACTGGAAGCTCTATCATGTACCAGCTTAGTGCCTTAAATGTTGGGAATGTTTGAATAAAAAAAGTGATGTTACCTGTTCTGTTTACAGTCTGAATTCTGAGATCCATCCTCTGTGTCTGTGACTTAGGATAGTGAGTTCCATGAGTGTCACTTCAGAATTTGGGTTTCTAATCCAGTGCCAGCCCATTATAATAACCCCCAAAGGATTATCCTAGCAGTCATGTTTATTCTAGAACTCAACTTTTGGGCTATTTTACATGGGCACTGAAATAACACTACTGAAACAGGGTGAAAGTAGAAATATAAATACTATTACATGAATTGTAACATCAAAACATCAGTGCTGTCATTAAGTTTGATTTTATGTAAGGAGTAATTCCAGCATTTTTGTCGAGGAAGTCTATGAGAGAATTCAAAAGCTGTTATTGGCCATGATGGATGAAAAAGCTAAATTTGACCCACTTTTCACATCTTCCAGCAGCATGATGCTGTCAGGTGTATGTTCTTTACATCAACCATGTAATATTAGTAAGTTGTGAGTGAAATTTGCTGATGATATGTGTTCTCTTTGAACAAGGGGAGGAATGTGTTGTGGCTTTTGCTGTTGGACTTGGAAGAGGTGTTGCTTCAGTCCAAATTAATGGAGTGTCTCTTTTTTCTCTAGGTTCAGGGAGTTGGAAGTAAGGGATGGCGAGACGTCACCACTTTTTTTTCTGGCAAACCAGATGATAATTCTGAAAGGTATTTTTTTTTAATCGTTATTATTTTCTGTGTCTCTTTAAACACATACTTTGCAGTATGGTAGTAGCAGGTACTTTTTAAATATGAAGAAATTATTCTGTCTTTGCTAGTAGACCTCCTGTATGTAAAATGGGACAAATTAAATCTGACTATTTATGACAGTTGTTAAACTGAGAACAAAACAGTGCATGGCACCTTGGTTTTAAAATTATTCCAAATGCATATCCCCTCACCCTGGGCCTATTAGTACTTAAGGCCGTTAACAAATTAGCATATAAGCTTATGCCATTTGGAGCAATGTATTTAGTTCTTCTGCCTTTATCCTCAGTTTTTGTTTAAGGAAAGGGCTGTAGCATTATAGTTTTCTTTGTGGTCATTTATTTTTACTGTTATGTTTGTCATAACCAATTTATTTCTACCTTCCTTTTTTTTTTTTTCTCCCCCATAAAAGACCAGCTGAGGCAGACAGCTACCAGAACAGTGGAGGGGAGGGCTACCAGAACAATGCTGTAGATCAAAGCTTCTGGGAGACCTTTGGCAACTCAGATCCACCAAAAGCTCATAAATCTCCAAGCAGTGAGAGCTGGACCTATGTGGACAATTCCACAGAGAAGAAGAGCTCCGATAGCTGGGACGTGTGGGGCTCAGGAACAGTCTCCAACAACAAGAACAGTAACAGCGACAGTTGGGAAAATTGGGAGACCAACTGGGAAAACACAGGAGGGGAGAGCAAGACCAAAAAACCTCCTAAGGCAACAAAAAAGGCATCTTCAGCTGATGATGGGTGGGATAACCAGAACTGGTAGAACTGTTAACCCTGTTTTGCACAGCTAGGAAAGGGGGGCTATGCTGGCTGATTGAGGGGAGAAAGTTTTACACACAACTGGAGTATCTTGGTTGACCTTACTGATCTGTTACTTTTGTGCTTCCCATTCATTCTCCTTTCTTCTATCCCGGTTTAGGAAAAAAAAAAGTAGCATCTGAATCTTTTTATTACCTAAAGGTGGCTCTCCCTTTTTTAAGGCTAGTGATAACTATATTCTCCTTGCACAACTGAAGCTGGATACAGTGACTTTCTTAACACGAATGTTCAAAGGAAAAAATCAGTGCAAGCACACTTTCATGGCACAACCTTGCACGTGTAGGTTAATAGGTATTCATCCAGTTGAGATGACCTGAGGTGTTTAATGCAAACAAAGCACAGGGTGTGTCTTGGAAAGATAGCCATTAAATAAGCAAACTGCAGTTGAATAGGTCTAGTTCAAATGCCTTATGGATTGCTCTGACCACATAAAGTCTGGCAATTCAAGATGGTCTTTAAGATACATTTTATTGGAGCTTTGTTTTTAAACTTTGTAAGATTTTTTTTTAAGTCTTTTAAAACTTATTTTCTCCCCTTAGAATTAATAAGGAATCTACAGCTAGATAATTATTTGTGTGAGCTCATAGTTTTGACCTGAGCTATCAAGGGATATCCAGAATGGCTTTACTTGCCATTCTCGCTCAATGCGTTAAGAGTTTGCACAGTGCAGCTCTCCTACACAGATAAAACACAAAGCTGTGGTGTTCTCCTTCCTTACCTATGCCCTTCCCCCAGTTTGAGTATTTTATATAGTCTGGTTTTTCTCTGTCTTCCTTTCACCCTTCTATTTTATCTATTCTGATAAAAATGAAGTCTTTCTGCTGCTAATGGCCTTTTGGACATCTGTTTAGCAACTTGGCAGTGAAAACAAATTTATAAAAAAGATTCCAGTAAGAAAAAATGAGTGGAAAATATGAGAACATTGAGGAGAGAGGCTGGCAGCAAGCCCGTTTCAAGATGAGTAGATGTCTGGATTTAATAGTAAAATTTAAATTAAGCAGATGTTTTCCAAATTAGCTTTTAATATGTCACTGTAGCTCTGTTTCTGTCATGTATTTCTCCACATTTTCTTCCTGGATCTTGTTAAAGAAACACTATTTTGGAAACTTCATAAACTCCTTGTCAGCATTAAGGAATGGAATAGAAGATTCAGTTATGTATCAGTTTTGACCCAACAAATTGCTTTGCATGACGAAAACCATAACTTCTACAGAAGAACTGTGACTTTAACAACAAGGGTGTTGTATATCCCATTTTATTTTTGGAGATGGGTTGTAAATGTACACTCAGTCCTAAAACAATCAGCTCACTCAAAAATTTCAAACCATGATGCTGTTGCGTAGTCTGCTTTACTACCATCATGCTGTGGACCCTATAAATCTTAATTCATACCTAAAAAGCCTTTTCTTTTTAAAATTAGTTAATTTGTTCAAGAAAACAACCAACCTAAGTTGTCAAAGTTACCTTAAATAATGTTTAATTTCTTTTTCTCGAGGTTTTTGAGCTTGTAGTAATATCAAGAGGTTAAAAAGGAAGGAAGATCATGAATCACCTCAAAAGTAGCAGATTTTAAAGGCTGAAGTCTAAGTAGAAGTAGCTCTATTTATAGCCTGATTCTGTATTTCTATTAGTAGGATCTTTCAGATGGTGAACAAAATATTTTTCTAGTCTCCTCTAGCCCTGTCCTGAGGGATTTCTTTTTTTTTCCCCTCGCTTCTCCTGATAGCGTGGTCTCTGAAGCTCGTGCAGCAGGACCCAGCGCTGCTCATGACCCAAGCACTACTCCAGGCTGAGCCACGCAGGGCGCCGAGGCGTTCTTGCTGACACTTTGGACGTGCTGAAGGCACGAGAGATCTCGGTTTACAATGCTGCTTGTGGTGCCATTAGCAGAAGTTTACAGTCTGACTGTAAAACAAGGATTTTGTTCTATTTTTTTCTCCAGTTCCAAATATCCCTTTGTCATAGCTTAACTGCATGTCCAGTGTAACTGTATTTTTATGCATACACCTCTGTTGCCTACTTGTCATTAGTCTGCTGCCCGGTACGGAACTGTAACGCATGTACTCCGCAGGCGGTGCTGTGTGATGTGTGTGAAGTGGCCCTGCCCAGTCCTCCACTAACGGTTCGTCTTTGTGCAGCGTTGCGGTAGTGGTGGCGGCAAAACGCATCTGATGGGTTGCGCTGTCTACTGGTGTCTGGAGCGATGTGAAGCTGATGCGGCTTCCTGTGTACAAATTTATTACAGTTTCTCTTTCATAAAGCTCCTGAAATGACTCGTAGCAGGATAAGCTTTATTTCGGTCCATTCAGTGAACACTATTGTGATGTGTACGTTCTCCAGAGCCGTGTGGTTTGCCTGGGAGAAAACTGGGGTTTTTACATACCACTTGCAGCTACAATTGGCGTGAGCCATTTGTTCTTCTGGTTTTATTTTTGTATCTCTTGAAACTTTATGTTCTAAATTAAACTGAACAGCAGGGCCCTACTCAGGCAGAAACCTTTGGTAACAAATTTTATTCTAGTTGAGGAGATGGTGACAGAACCATTGCTGTCTCTTTTTGCAATGCTGGAGAGAGGCAACAAAATGCTGCAACTGCCAGAAGGGTGTTAATGGGAGATACTGAAAACCAATATAATGGCAGAAAGTGTAACTGCAGCCACAAAACTACTAAACCAACTGCTCTGAGTTTGACAGGCAAATCTTTTTTTTTTTTTTTTTTTTTATGACTTGGCTGAATCTGGATGTTTTACCAGGTCTTCCAGAGGAGAGGATGAGATGAGGGCATTTTCTTTTGCAAAGCCTCTGTTCTGTTGGCTTTTACTTCTTTTAGACCAGATGGCTGGGAAGGTTCTGCGGTTTGGTGGAACGCATGTGGTCAAGGTGCGTGTGGAGCAAGTGTTTGTGAATTAAACTTTTTTTACCCCCCTTCCTCTCCCCAGTTCCTGGGTTTTTTGCCCTGTTTGTGGGTAGTGTAAACAGAGGCATTGAGTGCAGCCCGATGGAGCTGAGCCCACCCATCGTTAAGTGAAGATGCGGCCGTGAGTCTGAGTGAGCGTGTGGACTGGCAAGGCTTTAGTGTCACTGTGTTATTCCCCTGTTTGGTGGGTGGAGAGGGTTCCACTTCCCTCTCAATCCCACACCGTGTATTAAAAATTTGAAGTCATACAAGAAAATGGCCAGGAGAGAGCGCAGAGGGTGAACTGATTACTGCAACCATTGGACATTGCAACGTTTGGTTTCAATTTCCTAGTGTTCCAGACTGGTTTGTTCCTTTGTATGGCTTCAGCTTTGGAAAATACAGAGCAGCTGGATTCCTACAGGTAGTCTCAAATAAGAAAAAACTTCAAGACATTCAAACCAAGTGCCACTTGTGAAAGTCTTAGAGAATGTTCCTGAACCAGGAACCTAATCCTAAGAGTTTGGGATTATTTTAAAATGTTTAATTTGTGTCTTGAAACCTGTTAATAATTACATAATTTCAAGAATTGCTTGGCCAGCTCTCCTTTGTATTTGAGACCTCAAGGGTAATGCTGCTGCTTTTATTTTCCAGGCCAGACTGTGTAACATTCCATGGGTTCATAGTGTATTTATCAGTGTAATGATCTGTGCAATAATTTAACAAGTGTAGGTAAAACCTTTGTTGCTTAATCCAGGATACATTTAAAGATACAGTGGTCCTCCAGAAGAAGAGCAGTCTACCGAGGTATTGCAGTTCTCACCTTACTTTGGAAATATTCGGTAACCCTATTAGGAAAGGATCAAGCAATCAGTGATTTAAACAGAAATCAAGAAACATTTCTATGTCCATTATTAGAGTTTGATTGTAATGGTTTCGTGACCTCTAGAGGTAGAGCCCTCTTCCATGCCAGCAGAAGCGTGGTCAGTATGGAGTACTGTATCTTTAATTTTCCTGATGTGTTTTTTGTGAAGTTCACAGGAACAGCGGTTTCAGTGAACACTATTCATTGTTCTGTAGAGTGGTACCGGACTTGAACTGCAGTTTCATCTTCTAAAGAGCATTCTAATAAAGCAAAGAGATATGGAGCAGAATGGTGTTCAGCCCTTTTTCAGGAGACGTTGGTTCATTTTAAACCCACAGGCGCTGGTATAGCTGATGTGACCTTTTGAATGAAGTCAGTTCTTACTGTGGTTGGCATCACAGAGTAAACTCAAACTGGCATGCTGCATAACCAAGAAAGCAGAAAAGTGTTGTTACAATATAATTATTGTCTTGTTGGAGGAGAGAAAAAGGGAACTTTTAAGGCAGTTTTCCTTTCCATGAAGCAAGATCCCTCTGGTGAATCCTTCAGCTGGTGATGCTTCACATTCGCGTTCCAGTTTCCTTCACCAGCCAAACAGCCGCGTGAGTACTGCAGGGCATTGACTGCACTGAGCTTTCTGTAAATTTAAAATATCTTTTATTGTCTTTGTGCTCAGCAGGACTGAATCCTATTTGCCCTATAGAAGTAATAGTACTGATTTTTACAGAAAAAAAGTGGACGTTTGGGTTGGGTAACAGCCCTGGTATTATTCCACTGATACGCTGTGTCCATTCTTGCCGTAACATCCTGCACGAAGGGCTGCCCTGTGTGTTGGGTGCAAAGTCTTCAGCTGGGATCACTTCAGGTGAACAGGTTATGCTGGTTCTGGAGGGAGGTTTTTGACCTTCTGTTCTGACAGCACATGGAGGACAAGTGGCCTAGAAATGTACGAAATACCATAGAAAGCAGTAACGTGTGTTCTGAATTTCGAGCTGAGCACAATCAGCAGAAGCCTATTAGAACTTATCGTGGTCATTGACTTGAGGGAGCACACGTCACGATGTCCAGCTCACTTCTGCTAGGTAGATGTTTTTGTCCCTTCCTAGCTGTGTTCTTTGTGCTCTGATCACAGAAACGTGAGCACGTTCCGTTTAAGCTGTTTTCCCATTATATAGCTGTCTATGTCCACTCTCAGCGATGCAGGCTCAGAAGATGACTACCTGGGTTTCCTGGGCTTCCCAGCTCACTGATTTTAAGGAACCAAAGGCTTAGACCAGCACACGGGTAGCTCAGCACAAAACAGGCATCAGGACAGGATGAAGGCACCTCTCCAGTGCTTTGCCAAAGGTTTGCAGGATGCAGCCATCGGGTGAAAACAAAGTCCTGTAAGGAAAGAGCAGTGGAGCTGGGCTGTCCCATTGGGAAGCTGTAAAACCCAAAGCTCTGACGTATGTGCAGCACAATCATTCATTGTCTGTTAAGTCGCTCATTTGCAAGGAGGCCAGGACATGCTGGCCGCCTGTCTTGGCTCCAGCTGTTTGTGCTCCGTCAGCACGAAGCTGCATCCCATCACTACCGCAGGAAAAGAAAGGTTGTCCTCCTCTTCTGAGCAACTGGCTGATGTTTTAGGCGAGATGAAACTCCACCGTGATTTTCTGTCCTGGAATGATGCTCTGCCAGGTTCTGAATTTCACCAACACTGTCACAATGGCAATGTTTAAACTGGCTAAAAATGGAAGAGATGAAATCAATACTAAAAAGAACTCCTAGGAGAAGCCTGCTTGTACTTGCACTCATCGAAGGAAAGTGGGAGAGACCGAGTCTGGCGGGGCTGGTGACAAGGACTGCCAAGAATCCAGTTGTATTGCACCTCCCCAGGATCGTGATTGCTGCCCAAGCAGGAAAATTCCCTGCTATCAGCTCTTCACAGTTTGTAAAGCGCTTTTTGTCTTTCCCTTTAAGCTCTGCCAAAGCGTGCTCCCTCGGAGAGGCTGATCAGCTTTGCTGAGCCTGTTGAATTTCACAATAGATAAATCAGCTTCTGCCAGGAAACACAGAAAGGCTGGAGTGTGTCTGTATGAAAAAAAAAATTTCCCCATTTGTGATTGAAGTGATACTGTGCTTCATATCAGCAATTCCTCGCTGGATTGTGCAAGCTGCCTTAAATATAACAGTGTTTGACTACCTAGGGCAAAACCCACTTGTACATACATTTTTTTTTCCTACTCTGCTGATACGGATGGGTAATATGTATAGATTGATGTGCCAGACTATATGGAGGCTGTTGTGATCAAGGTCAGAGTAGTGTGTTGGTATTGCCCAGAAGCCTGTTACAGCTCAAGGGTGAGTTGCTATTTTAACTCTGTGCTCACAAACTTCCTGTTGGCTCCAGCTGTCACTTTTGGGGTGTACCTCAGTGCAATACACTAGATTTCAATTGCAAATTTAGTCTGCTTAGGGCTTAACCATTCAGCTTGGGCTCCCCAGTGTTGCAGGCAAGAGCAGAGATTCCGAGAGCCTGTGGTCAGAGGGATGCTGGCGGTGAGACCCTCGCTTCTCCTTCCTTCCTCTAGAGGGGATTGTGCCGCCGTGCGTGGCTGCGGAGGGACCCCAGCCTGGCCGAGGCTGGAATAGCTGGATGCAGGGTCAGAAATGTGTTCCTGCTTATCCGCAGCCCTGTCCTGTCCTCTGCCTTTGACTTTTGTGCTGCGTGAAGCCTACACGGTGCGAATTCCTCTCCCCCAACCCCACACGCGTGCTCCTTTGATTTTCCTTGCTGCCTTTTTCGGTTCTCCCTTCTCTCTGGCTGAGGGCACCAGGTAGGATGGAGGCAGTTTAAAGCTCAGGCTGTATCAAACACCAGGTCCTAGGCTGTTAGGTTAACCCCTGTTATCCCGGCCCTTTGCTGTTAAACCACGATAGCTGCCCTTTCTTTACGATGAGGGAGGGATCTGGGACCGGGCTGTCCTCTCCATCGCTCCTGGTACAGGTCTGGCTGAGCAACAGCTGATGGTTCTCTTTAATGGGTCGTGGCAGGATTACACCCACCCTGCCAGGAGATGTTTGTTTGGCTGTGTTCAATGATTGCAACTTAATTAGCACATTCCCATTACAGCCTGAGACTGGAGACTTTCCCACCTCTGAACCTGGAGGGTTTCTCCTCTGGGAGAAATGTGGGTCTAGAACTGGCCACAGCGTGTCCTCAGCAGCATCTGATGTGGCCCTGACCCAGGTTTGGATTTCCAGACCATGCTGGAGGGCTGCGAGGGCAGCTCTGCCCCTCCCTGGGAGGCTGGAGCAGCAGAGATGCATCTCAGGGACCCCAGTCCCCGTGTCCCCATCAGGGCTCTGCAACACCTGACTTTGATCTTACAAAACACCTCCAGGAGCCTCACCCTCAGGGTGAGTGGAGGGAATTAAACTCACCTGGTCTGCTTCTGTCTCACACCCAAGCACTGGTATGAGAGGCTGAAAGTGCAGGGCTATTGAAAATCTGTAATATTTCTTCTAATCGCTGTTGAGGAATGAGGAAGCGATGATGATCCAGGTCCTGTGTCTGGTTAAGAGTGGTTTTTCTATTGTTCTTTGTTTTTCTTTCCAATGAAAACTTTAATTAGTTTGTTCTGAAGGTAAATATTTGGTGATGTTTTCACTAAAGCTACAGGTCCTGAAGCAATGCAGTTGTGGGAGAGTTTTGTTTTTCAGGGTTTGGGGTTTTTGTATTTTGTTTATATTTTGGTTTGTTTGTTGCAAGCTAAAGTTCTATTCCTTGTAGTTGTGGAGAACCATGAGTGAACTGCAATTGTTTAAAATTTTAAGGGAAACACAGATGTCCACATTTGTTATTTTGAAGCCAGACAGATTATTCTGATTTACATTTGATTTCGTGGGGTTAGCGACCCTTCTTTGCTGTGGAAAGAAGGAATATATATTGCTCTAACATCCAAATTTACTTTCTGGAACCAACTGAAGGTCACTAAATGACATGAGGAGCTCCAGCTTAGATTTATAACTGGCTCATGAGAAATTGCTGAATAACGTGCTCATTTGCTGCCACTAGAAGGTAAATAAATCCTCCCAATCTTCCCAGGCTCTAAGGATGCTCCAGTCTCATTACCAGCTTCCAGCGCAGAAACAAAGTGGTCTCCATGGTGCACCACACTTCCCTGCTGCACAGCAATCTCAAGGCTGGCTTTGGTGGCTACAAGCCCATTCCCCTGGTGCTGTTGGATGAGAGATCTCCACGTGAGACACTCCCACTCTTGCTGATCTGTTATTTTAGCTGTTTTGCTATGGAGGTGTTTGCTGTGCAGTGGCTTCCTGCCTTTGCTCTGGCACTGACACCCAGGAGTTAAGCAGCAAATAGCCCCAGGGGTGGATTGGGAGCTTTACAGCCAAAGATAAATTTATTTTTCCAAAGCAGCAGGGAGAGCCTGGCTCCCAAACAATGCTGTGCTCTCTGCAGCCCAGCCTGGCTGGCGGGGCTCCAGCCCAGGTGAACACACCTTGCTGGGGACAGGGAGTTACCTCCGGGCAAATACAGCTCGCTGTCAAACACAGGCCCTGCAAAAACAGGGATTTTATTGTGGTGTTGTGTTGATGTTGGCTGTGAACTACCTCCGGGCAAATACAGCTCGCTGTCAAACACAGGCCCTGCAAAAACAGGGATTTTATTGTGGTGTTGTGTTGATGTTGGCTGTGAACTCCCTTTTTTTTTCTTTTTTTTTTTTTTTTTTGATAAGCTGAATAAAAATCCGCGTGTACGGAGAGAAGCGATGGCTGATTGCCAGCTGCAGGCTGCTGGCATTGCACGTGCCAGCTCAGAGCAAGAAAAATCAGAATCTTCTTCTCCTGCCCTGCTCGGGAGATTGCTGCAGCTCTGCTTGCCTGCTCGAAGTGCAGAGCCTGGGCTGCCACGGGGAGGACGGAATTCAGGCAAAGGCAAACCTTGCAGTCCTTGCAGCTCGTGGTGTCCCCTCTGCTCACTCCTGGCTTGCTGCTGCAGACAGCAGTGCTTTGCAAAGAGTTTTTTAGCTTTTGACAACTTGTAATGCACAAGTAATTTAATATATAATCTAAAATATAAAATATAATAAT
>NW_010112471.1:4479-10816 GCF_000699245.1 Pterocles gutturalis | reverse complement strand
GCTCGGGGCTGGACGAGGCGCGTGCCGGGCGAGCATCCCCGGTCCCTGCCTCGAATGGGGACTTCAGCCAGGGAGGGGACCTGGCAGAGGGTGTGGGAAGCTCTTGCTGTTTCTTTTCCTCCTTTCTCCTCCTCCAAGCATGAGTTGGGACAAGCTCAGCCAGAGGGCGGGCACGTGCCCCCCAGCATCTCTCAGCCCCATCCCTCTCCTTGCAGACCCTCGTGTGACCGTCCCCATCACCGCTCCCCGCAGCCCCTCTCATCACCCTGCCCACTGCCTTGGCCCCGTCTCGCTCTGGAGCAGCTGGAAGGAGGGGAGATCTGAGCAGCCTAACCCCACTCATCGCTTCCCCCTTCCCCCAGCTTTTTTCCCTTCCTCCCTGCTCTGATTCAGAGACAAAAAATCGGTGAGATTTCAGGTCAGCACCCGGCTCTCCCTCGCTGGGCTCCTCGGGGTTGATGCCTCAGAGATTTGATGGTGGCGGCATCCACGGTTCCAGCCCCGCTTGTCTCCAGCCCCGCTTGGCTCCGCTTCGGCAACGGTGGAGCTGGCCTTGAGCAAGCACCCACCGGGGCTTGATTTGGGCAGCAAGCGGGGTCAAAGCAGGGAGAGAGCGATGCTGAACTCGTGCATGAACCAAGGGCTGAGGGGATTGGATGTTCCCAGCCCCAGATCTCCGCAGGTGGATGTGAGCATCCTGCCTGCACCCCCTCACAGCAGCTCTTGGTGTTGAGCAGCCCCAGGAGAGCATTCAGCCCCTCCCTGCCTGGGGGTCCCAGAGGGGTCGAGGATGCCCCATCTCACCCAAAAGCTTTGATCTGCTCCATGGGGTGGGGACACAGCCCCCAGTCTCTTGGGACTGGTACCCCCATCCCCTAGGATGTTGGGGTGAGCTGCCCTGGGCTCAGCCCTTCCTCTGTGTTAGTGGGAGACGCGCACGGGCGGCGGCAGCCCTTGGCTGAGCGCGGACCTTGGCTCCCAGCGATCAACAGGAAACGGGAGATGGATTTCTCGGCAAACTGGGTTTTCCATAAACAGTCTGAGGGGCCGACCCGCGACGGCGGGAGCAGTGCAGAGCCAGGGCTGGGCTTTACAGCTGTTTATCGCATTTTTCTGCTCTCATTTCCTCCCCGGCTCAACAGCTTGAGGTTCTTCTTCTCCCGCGTGAAAACTGGGACGGAGTCGAGCACCGTCAGGCAGGTTGCTGCCGTTCCCAGCTCGGTGCACCCAGGATGCTCCCACCAGAGCAGGATCAGGGCGGGCAGCATCCCATGGGTCCTGTACCCCGCTCAGCCTGGGTGTGAGGTGCCAGGGGGTCCCCCCCAGCCCTTTCCAAACATTAAACCCAGCTCCTGTCAGGCTCCTTTTTCTTCAGAAAGCTTAACTCAGCTCCATGACGTCGGGGCTTTGTGCCCCGGGCCAGCTGTTGCTGACCAGACCTCACGGGCACACAACCCTCCGATTTCTCGGCAATGGGGACTTAGGAAAACCCAAGCCGACCCCGAGAGGTGCGAGGGGAGCGAGGAGGCGATGCCGGGCTCTCCGCCTGCTTCTCATTAGCAGCGGCTTGGTCAGTGCCGTCCCTGCTCCCCCATCCCACCCCCGTGAGCTCGGCAGCTCTGGTATTTCCCAGCGATGGTTTGTCCATCTCAAACAACCGAGAGATGAGAGATTTCCTTGTGGAGCATCCCTCCATCCCTCTGTCTGTCCCTCCTGGCAGGACAGAGCTGCTCCACACCCGTGCACCCTCCTCCAGCATGCCCAGGCACTGATCCTGACCCCAGAGCAGCGTTGGGGGCTGCCCCCATCCCTGTCCCCAGCCCCGTGGGACAGCAGGGGCTGTGTTTTCGGGTGGCAGAGGTCGGTGCAGGGTGGTGGGGTCAGCCGGCAGCATGGGCCCCGTTTGCCAGCCAAACAAAGGAGCTTTCTTTCGGCTGGGGCTCGGGGGGAGCGTGGCCTGTCTGGAAATGAAGCTGCCTGCGTCAGAGGCAGACGGCGGCGAGATGGAGGGGTCTTCCAGAGGGCAGGAAAAGCAGCGCCGCTGGGGTTGCGCCAGAGCCCATGGGGAGCTGCCGCTGGGAGCTTTGCAGGGGTGAGACCTCGGGACCCTCATGCCCCCAGCCCCAGGTTGCCCACGGCTGGTGGCAGGAGGATGCTGGGCACCCAGGAATGATGCACGGCCACTGTCCTCATCCCACGATGCCAGCAGTGCTCCCAGTCCAGCCCAGGAGCCAAGCTACCCCTAACTTTGCAAAAAAAAATTTTTTTGGCTCCAAAAGCCAGAAAAATGCCCCATGGAAAGGCGAGAGCGGGCGCACAGGCAGATGTTAAAGCAAAGAGTGAGAGACCTGGCACCACACCAATTTTGGCAGGTTGGTGTCAATGGCAAGTGCCAGCTCCCAGCCCCTCCCCGCCTCTCCAGGTACAGCCAAAACCTGTCCACAAAGGCAAACAGTGCGACCCACCAGAACACAGGCGGCTCTGTGCAGCCGTGCAGGCGCTGCCGGTCGCGCGTGTTCTGGCACCCAAACGCACATCCGATTTCCGCGTGATGGATGTGCAAGAAATTGAGTTTGCCTGCGGAGAGGGGATGCGGATGGCGGGATGGGGTCGGGAGCTGGGCTGGTGGGGGGGTGGGATGCTTGGATATGGGGCTGGCCAAGGAGAAATGCTGCCTGGAAACGGGCTCGGCTGGACCAGGGCTGCGTTCGGGAGGAAAGCTGGTATGTGGGTGTGTTGGTACATGAGGATGTTGGGCTGGGGAGTGTGTTGAAACAGCAGGGTTTGATTTTTTCATTTGAAATGGCTTTTCTTGGAATAGAAAATGAAATGTTACCGAACGGGGGGAAAAAAAAGGGAAAAAATCAGCATTAACCGTTCCTTCCCACCCTGAAAAATCCCCTTTGCAGTTGCATTTTTTGCTTGCTTGTTTGTTTTTCAGCCTCAGCGTGAAGCTGTGCCTCGGAGGCTCACATGTCCCCGTGCCATGGCTCTGCCAGCCCTGGGCTGCCAGGTGAGGATGACCTTCAGGGAGCTGCGATCCGGGATGCTCCCGGCTGGGGAGGTTCCAGTGTCTGGGACAACAGCAGTCACATCACCCAGTGTTTAGAGGAAGGAAGAAACCTCATGGACATAGCTCAGTGCCCACATGTCACAGAAGTGCCACCAAACCATGCCTGATCCTGCAGTGAGGGATGCTGGTGCCCCCAGCCCTGCATCCCCATCCTCAGCGGGAGCCGGGGGGTCAGCACAGGGGCAGGGGGGATGCTCCAGGGGTGATTCCTGCCATCACATCCGACCTGGCTTAACAGCACAGCTGTGCAGTGGGAAGCTCCTGCAAGATTCACTTTTGTGGCTGTAAATCCAAAGAGCAGTTGCCCACAGGCCAGCCCCCTGGGGAAGGATGCTCCCAGCCCTGCAGGGTTTTTGGGGTTTCCCTCTCCACGGGTGAAGGCTGAGGGTGCCAGAGGTGCTGAGCCACGTGTGGGTCCTGGCACAGCCGTGTCCCTGCCTGTCCCTGGGCAGCAGCCAAGAAGGATTTGGATCCATATCCCTATTCCCACAGGAGGCTAATTTACCCCCTGGATTCCCACTTTTTATTCTTTCTGGCAATATTTGGTTTTGTTTGTTCCTGGTGAGGTGTCACAGCCTGCAGGGCGGTAGCGTTAGAACCATCCCAGCTGTAGCCACCGAGATCCCACCCCAGCCACCATGTCCCTGGTGCAGCCCTCCCCATTCCCTCTCCCGGTGCGAGGAGCACCCGGGGGTGCAGATGCCAACAGCCCCCCCAGGAGGGCACTGGGCCAGCCTGCTCCAGGCATTGCCTCATCTCCGCAACTTCCCAGCTCCCGCCAGCTCCAGGAGTGCCCTGAGCCCCAGACCCCGCTGATTAGAGACGTTTAACATTCCTCCCAATGCCAAAAGGGATATTTTATCAGTGAGGCTTTTTTTTCCTGCAGACTATTTTCTTTTCATGAAAACATTAAATGGCCTGAGAGATAAGGAGCAAATTTATAGCAGTTCACACTGAAGCAGCCAAGACACTGGCAAGGAAAAAATGCCTTCCCTCCCGCTACCCGCCTTCCCTCGCACGCTCCCCGCCCCGGCCGCTTCCTCTCATTCTCTCCAAATTCTCCTGACTCCCACGACAAGCTCGGCCGCCCCGTCCCAGCTCTTCCTGCCCCACGGCAGAGTTCGCCACCAAGTCGCCCACTGAGCCGGGGGCTGTGGCACGAGGATGTGCGGGTACCGTCCCGCTCGCCATCATCCCAGGGATGCTCGTGAGGACCACCTGCATCCCAGGGCGATGCAGCCCCGTGTCTAGATGATACACAGCCTGGATCCGTCCTCGTGCCAGGGCTTCTGGATCCAGGCTGTGCAAAGCTCTCCTTGCCTTAAAAATGAGCCGGTCTAAAACCAGGTTGATGTTAACCATGGGTCTGGGTGAGACCCGCAAGCCCTCCCCTTTCCTCCCCCAATAAAGCATCCCTTGTTCGTCCCCACCGCTGGGAGCTGCTCAGCAAACCGGCCCCGAGGCTCACAGAGCTGTAATGTTTAACTTACCCAAATCTGCAATAAATTTTCCTCGTGGCCCCCGATCAGCTGGCCCCCGTCTGCCGGTGCTGCAGGTTTACGAGCTCTGAAGACCTATAAAGGCTTTTTACTGGCTGCGTTTTTTATTTCAAATTAGAGTGTGACTGGATAAACACCGGACAAAGTACTGATTTACCGGGCACCCCGGGTAGCACAGGGCCGGGGGCTCAGGGACGGGCTGAGCTGCGACCCCGTGGGATGGACAATGCATCCCTTCACCCCAGCCAAGATGGGATGATACCTTCCCACCCCCGGCCATCTGCAAACACGAGGGCTGGGGAAGGGGAACCCACTTCGGGAGCCCCTGTGGGTGCCAGGGCAGGGGGTGGGCTTGGCTACAAGAGACCCTGTGCTGAGAGGTCCACCCAGTTTGGGGAAAATGGAGAACACTGGTGGTCCACTCTGCCTCAGACCCCGCTGGAGGACTGCCACCAGCTGATGTCCTCTCCTGCCCAGAAGGCTGAAGCCAGTACCATCTCCTAAGGGCGGGATGAAATGCCAGGGACCCTGGATGTCCCTGTCCCACATTGAGGTGGCCAGTGGGATTTGCTGGGAGAGGTGCCAGGGGACCTGGAGGTGTCCCTTCCCTGCTTACAGAAGTGGTGTCACCCATTTTACCAGGTGTCACCCATTTTACCAGCACCACAGTCTGTCCCCAGGCTCCACGTAGGGAGATGGAGGGGGGAAACGGGAGAACAGCATGAGGATATCCAACACGG
This sequence comes from Pterocles gutturalis, assembly GCF_000699245.1. Classification (NCBI taxonomy): domain Eukaryota; kingdom Metazoa; phylum Chordata; class Aves; order Pterocliformes; family Pteroclidae; genus Pterocles; species Pterocles gutturalis. The sequence continues at coordinate 5,504 of NW_010112471.1, read as the reverse complement.
ACATTTCCCAGCCCTCCCCTGCCAGCACCGTGCCTGCTCGCTGCTCCCAGGAATGTTCTCATGTCCTCAGGGTGCTGGATGGGGGGGACATGCCACCAACTGCTGCTACATGGGACTGTGGGGCTCTGCCATGTCCCTGGGATGGAAGCGCTGTTTGGGGTCTCAGCTGGGGGGCCAGTTCCCCTCCCTTCACAGCAGGGACACACAGCATGTCCCAAAAACAGGGACACCCCTTCCCTGGCCTTGAGTTTGGGGGGTTGGCTGCTCTTTTGGAGGGACAAAATGATGCCAGGGGGGTGATCCTGGTGAAGCCGAGCAGTTTTCCAGGCTGTAATTAAGGGTTCCCCCCCTGCAGGAAGGGGTGCCGAGGCAGAGGGGCCAAGTGCAGCCGCCTGCAGCCCCCCCAGGACAGACACTGTGCCCCGGAGCCGAGAGCGGGGCCGTGCTCCCAGCCGCTGCGAGCGCTTGAAGAATATAGGTGGTTAATGCCTTCAGCATGTATGAAATATCCCATATGCTGGGAAACAAAAGGGGCTCTGTGCTATTAAAGTTTCATTTCCCCACTCCCCTCCTCCCGCCCCTCTCCCCCCCCTCACCCTGCCCTGCTCAGCGCAGCTGGAGGAGAGCAGGCGAGGGGACACGGGTGCTGCCGGACCCCAGCTCCCGGCTGGGACCCCAGGGTCTGGGCACAGAGGGGGACCGTCAGCTTGACCCCCTCCTGGGATGAGCCGGAGCACATGGAGAGCAGAGAGCTTTGCTTCCCCATGGGAGAAAAGGGAAGGGGAAAGAGGTGAGTGTGGCGAGTGCGAGCATCCCTGGGCTTACTGGAGTTGCCCTGGACTCTGTGGCCATCCCAGTGGGATGCTGGCCGGGGACGGGGTCAGAGTGGTGTCACAGGACACCATCCTCTGGCACAAGCATTGGGAAACCCCAGGATAAGGGGCCTCCTGGCAGAGCGGAGGGTGGCGGTGGGCTTCCCCAAGACCCCTGGCATGTTTTCCCCACAGCAGGGGCTCTGTCGGCTG
>NW_010112471.1:3483-4423 GCF_000699245.1 Pterocles gutturalis | reverse complement strand
GGCTGGCATGGGCTCGGAATTGGGAGAGGGTAGCAGCCCTTTTCTCCTGGCCGCCCCGGAGCTGCTGGGGAGAGGATGAGCTGCTGTGGGGCTGTGCTGGAGGGGGGCAATGAGGAGGGGAGAAGAGGGAGAGCAGCACCAGGTGGGGGGAGCCAGGGACCCCATTGGTGTCCCCTCACAGCTGGACCCCTGGGAGTCTGTGGGGTTTAGCTCCTGCAGCTCCCAGGGCTGCCGGCGCTGGTCCCTCGGGCTCCCGAAGGGGTTAAGAGAGGAGAGGAAAAGCGGAGAAAGAAAACAGAGGGTTGGGAGAGAGCAGCTCGGTCAGGGGCTGTTTGCACTGGCTTGGATGTGTCCTCGGCGTGTTTATTCCTACTGCACAAGCGCTTTTGCCAGAACGAGAGCCAGGCTGCCGCGCACGCTACACACACACACACACTGCTTCTGTCGCTCGTGCATCCACAGCCCCATCCCAAACCGCTTCCCAGTCGCACCCTTCCTCTTCCACCTCCTGCCCGTTGCCCTCTGTGTCACAAATCACACAGGGACCCTCCAAACAGTGATGGCTGGTGGCCATGCCCCATTCTCGGGGACCTCCAGAGCCCAGCTAAGGGGCAGAGCTGTTCTGCCTGCTGCCCACACCCTGCCTGTCCTGCCGGGATCGCAGCCTCGGGTGAGCCGGATGGGAGCAAACCTCCTGTCCCAAGGCCACCAGACTGCTGTGTCGCTGGGGCCAAGGCCTGGGAATGGGCATGTGCTGGGGTTTGGCTGCTTTCCTGGGCTGGAAAGAAAACAGTCCCCTCCCCAGGATGCTCTTTGTTTCCCATGGACGGAGCCGAGCGCTGCCTGTGGGGCTCGGAGGGGCCAGACCCTGTGCTCAGTCCCTGTCTTCTTGCTGTGCTGCTACAATGTCCTTTATCCTGGTCCTGGTGGTCCCCAGGCT
>NW_010112471.1:3126-3452 GCF_000699245.1 Pterocles gutturalis | reverse complement strand
CCCCCTCCTCTGGGGTCCCATCCTGCCTCTCTGGGATTAGAGCTGGGGACCAAGGGACTGGCCAAAGCTGTGGATGCTGGAGCCGGCGGGGAGCTGCCCCCCCATCTCTTAGCAGCCCAGTCCTGCTCCCCATCTGCCTCCTCCAGGCTTTAGGACTTTGGGGATGCCTGGGTAGGGGGTCACAGTGGGGAGGATGGGGCTGAGCAAACCTCAGCCAAGCTGCCGGCTCTGCTGTTGACCTTGCACCTACGCGTGGGCAGGACGCGTGCCGTAGTCCCGGCAGCCCCGGGTCATGGCCCCTCGTCTGTCTGCTCAGGGGGAGTCGG
>NW_010112471.1:2909-3111 GCF_000699245.1 Pterocles gutturalis | reverse complement strand
CTGTGAAATCAGACAGCAGCTCATGCTGCGCCGGCCCCTGGGATGGCCTGGGAATCTCGGCAGACCCTGGACCCCAGAGGGCTGGGACGCTCCAGATGCCGGTTGTCTCAGCTCAGGCACCCCCAAATGTGCAGAAATTGTTTAAACTGGCTTTTTGAGCCCTTGTGGGTTCTTCTACTCAGTTAATGGGTTGTGGTTTGTG
>NW_010112471.1:0-2525 GCF_000699245.1 Pterocles gutturalis | reverse complement strand
CCCTGCTTTCCCGCCCCGCCAAGCCAGCTCGATGTGCCATGGCTTGGGGCCGCTTTGCAGCTGTGGTGGTGCCAGCCGTGCTGTGCTGGACTGCTGGACCCCAACCGGTGTGAGGGTCCTGCCCTGCCTCCCCCCGGCCAGCTGGCTCTGCTCCACGTGTCCCAGGGGCTGGAAGGACCCCCTGGTTCATCACTTGCCCCCGAGCGGGTTTATAGCAGCAAGGATGGGCTTCTTCCACCCCCCGGCTGCCACCAGCCCGGAGCATGGTCTTTAAGGTCATTTTCTCTCTCGGACGTCCCTGGTTTTACATTTCATTGGAGCTTTGAAAAGGCCGAGCTGCAGTTTCATCCCTGGCTTCCTGCAGAGATCTGCCAGGGCTCCAGCTGACCGCCCTGTGTCCCTAAGCAGCAGTGGCCAGGGGTCCCTGGGGACAGCCACCCACCTTGGTGGCACCTTGGGCTTGCCCGTGGCTGTAGCCAGTAGGAGCTGGAGTCTCCAGTGCTCAGCAGACCTGGTGCTTTGCTCCCAAAAAACTGCTCTGAGAAGGGTTTGGGGCAGCTGTGACAGCTGGGCTGGGGCTGTCCTCCTCTCCAGGGATGCAGCAACTGAAGCTGAAGCTTAGATCTGGCTTTGAAGGGTCCAAGAAAAGCCAAGGGCAGGAGGACAGGCTGGGACCTGCCCCGTGCAGGGCTGTGACACACAGCCAAGGTGTGGGTGGCTTCCAGCATGGTTGGGATGGGACCTGCAGGTCAGATGGTCCCTTAGGGATGATGGCAGGGGGGAGAGATTGACCCCTGGACCCAGCCAGGAGGGCTGAGCAGGGCCAGTGTCATTCTGCTGGAGTGCACAGGCTGGTGTTCAATGGGTGCAAATGCCCATAGAGCACTGGGGTTTGCTGGAGTCCCCCCCCAGCATGGGGCTGGGAGGTGGGAGGAAGGGAGCGGGTTTGCCAAGCACCATGACTGGGGCTTGGTATGGGATGTTTGTGCTGGGGTACAACGTGCATGGCACTCCAAGTCCAGCCCAGCCTGCACCGTGCTGCCTTCCAAGGGACCAGCATCCCACCCCTAACTTCCCAGCCCCTTGTTCTCTGTCCCAACCCACTCTCAGCCTCCCCTGAAGGGCAGAAGGACAAGCCCAGGGCCTGTGGGAGGAATCATGCAGCGGTGCAAAGGGATGCAGAGCCGCCCCTGCAGCCCCATCCATCCCTGACTTCCAGCATGGGGTGGAGGAGGGAGAGGATGTGGTCCAGCTGTCCAGGATGCCGCTGTCCTCCCTCCTCCTCTTCCCTTGCTCTGCTCACCGCTTAATCAGGATAACTCCTCCGGTGCCCGCAGCCCCCGTGCTGTCCCTCCTGCTGCTTCTCCCCACCAGCTGTGGACAGGAGGTGAGGGCACAGCTCCGCACAGGCACCTGTGTGTCAGGACAGGCAGCCCCTTGTCCCTGTGGGCACTGCGGACAGGCACTCAGGAATGTTGTTTTTTCCATCCTGGTTTCCGTCAAGGTAGTAAACCAGCGCTGCAAAAGCCTTTTGTTTTCCTCAGCATGCTGCTGGCTGCTGTGCCTGAAGCCTGTGTCTGGATGTGGCCATCCTTCCCTGTGCTCCTAGGGCTTGATCCGGGGACATGGTCCAAACTGGTCTGGTGACACTGGGGACCTGTCATAATAAGGGAAACAACCACATCACATCCCAGTTTCCTTGCACCACTTCCCTGGGCACTGGACCCCCACAGAGGAGGCTTCCCTCCATCCATCCCGCACAGTCCAGCTGCATCCCTCCCGTTGCCATCCCTTCCCTGCAGGAAGGGGTTCCCTGTCCTGTGGAAGGATGTTGGGGTGGCACAGGGTGACACCAAATTGGCCCCAGCCCTATAAAGCTTTGGGGTTTAGCGGTGGGGTCCTGGTGCAGGGGGGGGGTCACCCTGCAGGCAGCTCGGGTGGCACATCCCAGCCAGGTACCCGGGGAGCGGGGGGGATATTGGATGTCAGCAGATGGGACAGTGTCCGGGCACAGGGTGGCCCCGGCGCGGCTCCAAATGGCGCTGGGTGACACTGCAAAGACGACTCCCGTATCAGCTGCGATGGCAGCACTCCCCAAAAGAAACATGGGACCCCTGGGGACGTGCCGTTGCCCTTTGGGGATTCAGATGAGCCAGGATCCTTGCCCCGAGAGATGCCACCAAGGGAATGTGCCACCAGGGGAGGGTGACAAGGGGGGAAGGTGCCCAGCTCCCCCAAGGGGACATTCAGGTGCTGGCACAGGGAAGGTGTGAAGATCCCCAGATGTATTCATTGCGGCTGGGCTATTTTGGAAAGGGACAGAGCCGATCTTGTGACCGGAGCTGGGGACTGCAAGTCTGGACAGCCTGGTCCTGCCTGAGTGACAGCAACCCACTGCCTGACCCCGGGGAAACCCGAGAGCCCCCACTGTGCTGGGGACAGTTTTCACACCCCTTCCCGCCCCCCCATCCCAAGTCCTCTAACGATGATGAAAACCAAGCGTTGGGCAGTGGTGTGGCTGGGGA
>NW_010112470.1:54849-85939 GCF_000699245.1 Pterocles gutturalis | reverse complement strand
ATATATATTTTTAAATAAAATATATATATATTTTCAGGGCCACCAAACAATCCTCTTACTCTAGCAAGCAAGCCTAATTTGCCTTCACTAGGATCTTGTTCATTTCCAGATCCATCTGCCTCTCTCCTTTCTTGAAATGCGAAACGGACCAACTCCACCCTACACTTCTGACCACATTTATTCCTCCACTCTTTTTCTTCATTCTAGGCCTCTTCTCCATCTGTCTGTTTGCAGCAGATGGATGTCATTCTTTTTTCTAGGGCTGCTCTATCGATCTGGAAGGATCCTGAATCCCTGAGTCACATCCTCTCCCTAAATCTTCCCTTCCCTTTTCTCTTTAGTTTATCTGTTTCGTGGCTCTTTCGCACAATGAGGATGCTACATAAAAAATTACATCGTTCTGTAACTGCCTATTTTGAGATAAAGCATTGTATCCAGACTCAGGCAATGAATTCACAAACATCATCTGCAATACTGGTTTTTGTTTTTTTTTTTAAGGCACTGTTCTATGAGGGTGGTACTAGCTTGCCAGTTAAAACCACCAACTGCAGTTGGCAAAAATGCATGCATTTCAAAAAGTCCTTAGCTTATATACACAAACCCACTGCCAGCATTGTTTTTTCTCATAGTACGAGAGCTGCAAAAAATTTCAGAGAAATAAATACAGAAGGGTGCTTCAAAGTTGAAAAATGAGCTCTCAAAACACACATGAATTTATATAAACAGAGATTAAACCAGATTAAGCAGGACCTACATTTAGAAGCCTTCCTGTAGGTGTATGGCTTTCTTTTTTCTCTCTTTTTTTTTTTTTTTCTTTTCTTTTTGAGGAGCAAGTTTGTAATTACCTGTCAAAGAACAAAATAGCAACAGTGTCTGGAAAGAATGCATTATTTAGAGAGAGTGACTACATAAGAAAGAAGCTTTCATCACAGGATATACTGCACGGAAACATACAGTTTACCTTGTACCACAAGCTATTTTACTGCAACTTGACTCCTGTCATGACACTCAGTTTTCAACAAAAATGGCCAGTGACTACCTGCCAAGCAAGCCTCCCCCAAAAACCAACACCCTCCCCTCCCCCAAAATGCCCAGAATGTCTGAATGAAATATTAAAACTACTAAAAAGAAATACTGAAACTACTTTTTAAATTTGCCTTGAATTAAACTATAAAGCGAAGCTCACAACTGATCATTTTCCAGTCACACCACATCACGAAAAAACTTACTTGACAAGATGGATTAACATTAACATGTATTTGGGGACCCTTTACTCCCAGACATCACGATATAAAAGCACTTAATAAGTAACAATCACCATGGTATGAAGGTGTGAAATATCAGTTTCCAATAACAGTTTCTTGAATACAGAAGATCAATTAGAGAAAATTCCCATCAGCATAAGTATCAACATTTTCCATTAGAGAGGCACTGTTAACATAACTCAAATTGTTTGTCTTTCCACTTAACATGGATACGTGAGACTGAACTCTGAATTTCAGCGCAGTTGCTGAAGTATATTAGGTCATTCCCACTCTAAGTCATCTGAGTTCCTGCAACGAGCAGCAAGAAGCTTTCCAAGGCCAAATCTGTTGCTTTTGCGAATGCTGTCAGGCCAGACACTCTCCTGTGCAGAGTTTTTTTACTTGGAGAAGGCAAGCTGGGGAACACTATCAGGAAGCCATTAATAGCTCCCTAATTCTGCAAGCACCTGGTTGAGACACAGCAGAGCACAGCTGCGCTGCACCCTGACGTCCTCCCCCTTCTCGCCTCTCTGGGATGGGATCAAGGGGTGCTGGGACAACTGGGTACGGTGACAAACAGCTTCACGCACCAGGGGGATGCTCAGGTGGACAGGTAAAAGCAGGTTGCAGGTCCTTTCACTTGCACACAGATGCAAAAATGCATCTTTCAGTCTTAATGAATTCAGTATACCTGAATAGGTGCATCCCAAGAAGGAGGATCAAATGCAGTAAGAACATAAAGCTTCTTGGGAATACTTTTTGTTGATGTTACTGTTACAGATAGCACACAGGAAGTGATTAATCCTTGCACATTGCTATGGTGCTATTATAAACATGAAGGTTTCAGCTTGAGGACTTTATATGGAACACCTTTTTCCCCTTGCATTTAAAAATGGGTATTTACACCATGTTAATAGCCATCTGTCTTACAGATTTGCCTTTTTTCTCTGCTTATAGCATTGTAACTCACAATGTACCTTTTCCCTAACGCCATAAACACACCTTCAGATTGTTCTTTAAAAAAAAAAAAAAAATCCACCTCAACACCCTTCCTCCAAAAATACAACAAAACAACTCCGTAACAGGTGGAGTCAGAAAAAAAGCAAATGATTTCATTTTTTTTACTCACTCTGCAATATTCCCCCAACACAAATGTCAAATTGCAGGTGCGTACAAAATACTTCTGTTATAACACGAGCTGCGTATCTTCATAACCAGCGCTTCTCATAACGATGTGTGAGCTAAATGCTAACTGGAATAAAATGGACAAAAGCCAAAAAAAAAAGTCCCAAGCGGCAGTCATGTACAGAAGAGGGACTAAATCATGCGAGAACAAAAGGTCATGTGGCTGATGGTCTAAAGAGTAACACCATTTCCCTTTATTTCATAAACTTCTAAGGAATAACCTTTGCATAGTAAGGGGATTTGAGCTCACAATGGTGAGGGGACACAGGCTGGCATCACAATCATCAGAGTGAATCATCACAGTGAAACAGGGGACAACAGAGACAGTGATAGAAGTTCAAGAGCAAAATTTGACAGAGTCCTAAAGACTGAAGCTAGCAAAGTTTACATCTTTGTAACTTCCACCTCGTAACAACTTCATACCATAAGCCAACAAAAAGGCATGATTTGACCTAAGAATTTAGAAGACCAAGACTTCTCAGAAGAAACAGCCACTGTGCTATCTTGACCCTTATAATTTACAATTATACTAGTAAGTATGGGACTGCTGTCTTTTAAAAGTATTGTGTGTGCTCATATACATCCATACATTCAAGACCAGGCTGGATGAGGCTTTGAGCAACCTGAGCTAGTGGGAGGTGTCCCTACCCACAGCAGGGGTGTTGGAACTCGATGATCTCTAAGGTCCCTTCCAGCCCAAACCATTCTGTGATTCTATGACCCTAGGTGTCCAAAACCAGATCTTTGTACTGCAAGACCATAACTTTCTCCGCAAACCTATTCTTAAACCTATCAAGCTCAAGGTAACTAGAATGCTTGCGTCCATTACCCCTACGGGAATCTTCTACCTTACTTTAATTTTGAGCCTAAATACATTAATGAACAGTTTTACTATACCTTTACTTGCAAAAATGCATCTTCCACTGAGACTTGTCCCTTTAATTTATTTACAGGGAGAAAAAATAATCCCTATAACTTCTGTTTTGTTAATTTAAACAAGACATGCCCTTTTTATAAAGAGTATATCTAGCTAGGCTAACGAAAGTCTGATTGCAGCACAAGCTGGAAAATCTTAAGGAGTTAAATATAACAGAAAGAAAAGCAGGTGACAGTACTTCAGACCTTAAAACAGGTGCTCTGGTTTCTAATCCACACTGAAGACAGTGCTACTGTACTTTCACTGCTTGTTACTTGCTTTAGTGAGAGGAAAGCAAGGCAGGGTATCCCTATTTAACTGACAGGTACACAGCTCTGGCAAAACAGACATGAGAAAGGCTAAGGATACAGGGCCACAGTGCATTTCCACACTAATAACACTTTGGCTAAGGCAACGCAGAACTTGGAATAAGGTTTCTTAGAGGCTGCACTTTTATCCAGCCTCTAAGAAATCTTTGGTTAGTGCACTAGTGATACTTGGTAATTTAAGTAAGCTTACAGTAGCCCGTGGAGAATTGCTGTCCCAGGGGGACATAAGGACAAGAGCACAGAATACCCTCGTCACCTGGCCCATGGTCAGAAATCACTCGTATAGTATGTGCCAGTCTCCTTTTAAACATGTACTTTAACATGACATTTTTCATTATGAATAAAATTCTGCCTGTTTTCACCAGTTATGTAAAAGGAAGCTAATACAATGCATTTAATATAACCTTCCAACTGTAGCTAGATGTATTTTATCTCAGGATTTACCACACGTTTACAGTGCACTGTTAAAAATGCAACTTCACCCAGCAACAGTTCACAGTAGTTTTCTTCGGCCCTTATGATCTTTATAAGGAAGAAATCTTCTTCCTTTAAATTCACTGGACTGTGAAGCATCTTCCTATGTGCTGACTAGTAAAGGTGAGATTCATCCCATCTAAATTTAGTCAGAAAAGTGAGCACCTAGTCTCACCTAGACAGGTGGGATGAACTGCCATCTAGAGGTGTCCCTGCTCCTTTTCTCTTCACTGAAAAGACCATAAAACCTGTTTAGACTATATGCCTAAATGAAAGCGAGCTAAAATCAGGCAACCCCCCCACACCTCACGATATTTATAAAGACCCTTTCATTGGGATCTTTTTGTGAAGCTTCTGCAGTTATTTCCATATTATTAGATCTGTATCTTTACTCATTTCTGTATTATTAGATTTGTATCTTTACTCACCTCCTACTTCACACAGTATCCTATTCACTGTTTGCTGCAATGGACTGACAAGGACTTCTGTGAAAAATGTTAAAATACCCTGATTACGGACAAATGCTACACGAGAATGGCCTTTCCCTCTCTCACTTGGATTCCTTAACCTGTAAGCTTATCCTCAGGCACAAACTTGGCTAACTAGCTAATTGTGAAGGAACTACACTCAATTTACAATTCAAACACTGGACACACACCAGGACTTAGGAAGGGGGTTACAGTCTTTCCTTCTTGAGAAACTGCCTTGTGACCTTTTGAAGAAAACTTACTGCCAAGACTGGTATATCAAGTTAACACTACCAAGCACAAAGTTCTATGTAATCTCTTCTGCAAGAGTCATTTAATAACACCTTTCCACTGAATCAGCCCAGAATCTTATTCATCTTCCTCATGAAAACTGTTCCATACGTTACTGTTGCTCCACACCACTGACTCGGCTTTCTTGTTAATTCAAGAAATAGTCAAACCGATACAAACACTGCTCCTTCACTCTGTTTCTGCAAAATTTTCCACAGATTTCCTTAGAAATTAAAGTTTCTTGTTATGCTGGGGTTAAGGTGCAGTGGGAAGGGTGTGGGCAAATAGGGAAGGGAGATGACATTTGAAAATGCTTTATAAAACACCAGATGTTGCAGAACCAACAGAGTGGAACAATGTATTTGCAATTATCAAAAGAAGAGAGTTGTTTGTCCGCATTTTTAAAAACTCATGGGATACTTTTAAGTGACTTAGTTGTGGTCTTTCTGTGTGTGAAAAACATAGCAAACGCCCTTATAGATTTGATATTTAAATGACATGCACGACAAGGGAACCGCTTGATGTGGTTCAGCATTTGCTCTTGTTACACTCTGTACTATGCTGTAAACATTCCAGCTGTGTGAATAATATAAAAACTATGCAAAAGCATTTTGCCCTTTTTACTGTATCTTTCTTGCGTGTGTTTGAGTTCTACAAAGTTGACATGGGCATATGACAAAGCAATGCTGGAAACGTATCGCTGTATAGTTTCAATAACAGATGCAGGCAGCTGACAAGAAGATCCTACTTCCCAACTTGCACTTCCAGCTTCAGTTTCAAAAAACCTTTTAGCTGGAAGCCTAAAAGCTATGTAGACTTTCTATTCAATAGCAGGATAATTTCTATATTTTTTTTAATCAATGGGAGAAGAAAACATTTTAACACTTAAGCATCCCTTCCTCCTAATCACTAAAGAAAAGACCACATTCATTTAAAATCAATCCGTTCTTGCACATTTAAAGACCTGTTGCGGATATGTTATGCAACCTGACAGATATTTTTGTTTGGAAACAATTCTGCTTGCACATTACATCACTTCTGTATTGCTCTAGAAATGTTCTGTGGATGCTAGGAAACAGAGTCAGGAATCCTGAGCTCTGTGTTCACTCTGCCATTAACTGACTGTGCTCCTTTAGACAACTCACTTAATCTCTCTGTGCCTTGGTTTTCCCATCTGTAAAAGGCAGTGGTTAGAAATATTCAGCTGTCTAACAGAGGTGTTGTGAACTGCCAAAATATAGTACAACTCTGAAAAGTGACTACGCAAAAAGGCATCTTCAGACTCAAAGAGCCTCTCCCTTGGCAGAATCCACACGTGAATTCACATGCTTCATCCACCACACAAGCTCCATTTTGAGCACTCAAGGAAAACATTGCTATACAGTGCGCTTGTGTAGAGTGATGGATTTCATTCCCCAGAGAATATGTAGCCACATGTGCTGACTTCAGTGGCAAAAAAATATATTTTTATTGATTTTTCTCCCGATAGTCATACAGAACGTAACTGAGATTGAGGCAGCTGCAGATTCCATTCCACCCCGTGCTCCTTCGATACAATAATTTACTGTTCTTTCACAAAGCGCAGCAACAGTGAGGCAACGCTATTGAAAGCGTTGGAACTGCCTACAAATCTCCAAGGGAAAGAATCTGAAGAGAGAGGGATAAAATGAGCCTTGAAGCAAATTGGACTGCACAGGTGTAAATAACTTGGTCAGCAGAATCTCTACAACTAGTGATGATGAGTACATTGGGAAGAATCCAGTCAGCTCTCAGAGCAAAGGCTCAGTTCACAAGGAAAAGCTTATTTTTAGTTGCAAGCAACAATGATTTGATCATGAGTTACTGAGGACAACTAACATGGAAGATTTCAACACCATCTCTGCAGCAGCTTTTCAAAAATCTTTAATGTATTAATACTTGAGAAGTACTGTAAAATCCTGAGATGAAAGACAATGCAGAAAGTATTATAATGCCTCTCCTTTAGGTTTTTTGGTCATTTACAGGAAAACAAATCTTTGCCTCTTAAGAATTCATCTGCTCCTTATATTCCCATTGTTTGTGTTTATGACATAATCATTTCCACAGCAACTAATTAGGAGAAATCAAGAATTATGGCCTGAGATGCGGCTTGTAAGGAGCAAATGAAATCATACAAAACACACGGGAGTTTTTTTTAGTGGAATCTTCTATCTAGCTAAAAAAAAATGAAATGGGGAAGCCACAATATACTACACAAGTTAATCTGTTTAAACTGAAGAGGGAATTTTCACCTAAGATTGTATCTTTTATTCACTGGTCCATTTTCTTGCACATGTAGCGCACGTTTAAGAAAGAGGGATGGATGGACCAAGCCAGATCAAAAGTCCATGCAGTTCAGCGGTCAACGGAAGACTACCTGGTTGTAGAAAGGACAAATATGTGGAGATAACTTTTCTAGAATAGCATCTTGGTAATTTTCAGCTGGGGACTTCCACCTGGAACCTTTTCAATACAAGTGAATCAATCCTACTCCATGTAACGCCCCCATACAAAAGCACACCAGCGTATTCCTTTGCTGACTCGCCTTGTGGCTTGGGATAAAGTGAGAGGAAGAGGTCCATTATTCTCCAAATTTCTTTGGCATACTTTATTAGCCTTTGGCCATTACTATAGAAAACTGCTAAACATGAAATTATGAGTGAGCAAGATTTAAATTAAAGCTATTGATCCTGTGGTTGTGTGGAACAGGGCAGAGTGCAGGCTGGAACGAGCATTCAGGCAACTACCATCAGTATCAGGTTCAGTCGCATCTAAGGATGTTTCTCATGGGAATTTTGGCCATCCAGTGGCCCACCTACCCTTTTAGCAAAAGGTCTGGGAAGGATAACGACATATATTAGTAAAATGAAATTAGGACTAAAAAAATTCTGCTTTACCATGTTCTCTTAAAACCATTTTGGCTCCCCTCATAACAAACCAGTACTTTCCTCCAGAGCTGCTAAACGTCTCTCCTCACAGCCTCTGAGTCATAGAGATGATCCTTCGTCTCCTATGCTGCTTTGTGTCTTCAATAAGCTTCAGGATGCTCACAGATAGGAGGATTGTTAAGGTCTACCAAAGAAGATATTTTATTTCTCAGAGACAACTTGAATAACCAGCAGGGAAGATGGGGTACAGGGGATTAAGCAAAGAATAAACCACCTTCTAAGGATAATCAGTTTGCAACACACACTACTTTCGTCCTCTTCCTGTCACCAGTACTCTCCTTTGGGGACCATGGGGAGTGAAACAAAGAGGTCAGCAACGCCAACTGGCCTCCATGTTATGGGAATTCAAGGAATGATCTTTATTTTCCTCTTGCTGGATGTGCTGAACACACAAAGCAAAAGGAAAGGTCATAATAAAATGGAGAGCGGCTCCCTGCCATTTATTATGTAGTGTTTGGCCCTTAGAAGGAGAAGGGTGAACATCATTGCAAGAGATAAAACTTTACTGTACAGGCTCCATTTCTGAGCTTAACGTGAGTTTTTATTAAAGTGAATTCAAAGTTTTGCTTACTCACTATAAACATTTCAAGGATACACTGTGTCAAACAGTTCCTTAAGTTAAATACAATATATGACACTGATGTTTTCCATAGTTTATCATCGATAGAACTGGAAGTGTAACAGCAATGGGTTTTAACTTTCTGGGCAGACAGAGTCAATTTTGATAATGGTGGCCACCAGAGACAGGAAGAAGTCTAAACATTCTTGATCTTTGGGGTTAGTGGGAATTCGGATGAATGTGGAGGGACCACACATGTTCTCTTGGGAGAAGGATGCTGGCAGCCTTGTGTAACACACAGTCCTTTTTTGGCTCATGCACAAAGGAACAGGAGAATCAGCTCTAAGAAAGTCACACTTCTGGACAGATGCAAGTCATTGCAACTGTGCATACCATATGTAGGGAATGGTAAGGAAGGGACTGAAGACAAAAAGCAAGAGGGAAAGTGACAGAGCCCTGAAAAGTTGGTTCCTCCTGCAGCAGCAACGGGCTTTAAAAACCACATACCAGCCCAAGACAGCTCAGAGAACTTTCCCTGCTGCCAGCTGACCTCCCAGGAAGATGAAACAAAGTAAGAAAAATTAACAAAAGTGCATTAACAATAAAAGGACAGGAGTCAGTGTAAGATCCAGCGAAATGAAGCCTTTTGTACGTCAGCCTGCTCTTGTTAACCTAACTTGAACTCCCCACATGACTAACTCAGGTCAGGAAACGGAGGTATTACAAGCAAGGAGCTACTGCATCACACTAGGTAAGCAGTTAGAAAATTTCTCTCTGTAGCAATGCTCCACAATATTGGAAATGGCAGCCTGGTTCTGAAAAGTACAGAAAAGTGTTTCACATTCATGTGCAGATCTACCACTGTGAAAGTTGCCTGCTGAGCAATTAACAGGTGGAGTGGCTTGCTGTGCTACCAAAACAGAGACAAGAAATTCCTGTTATCATGTGCCAAATCCTCAGATGTAACGGAAAGGCTTCTTTTCACCCATTTGGGCTACAGCAAGCCTTTGCCAACCTGTATCTACCTAGATCAGTCAGGTTCATGGAGGAAAAAAAGCCCACTCCGAACTGACTTCGCCTTGCTAGCAAAAGTAGATGCAGTTAAGCTATGAAATAAAATGCTACCTTTTTATTGGAGAAAAACTGTATGACCTATAGCAACAAACCCCATAAACTGTGTTTCTCCAGGAGGATTTGCCAATACAGTTTACCCAGGAAATACTTTTCAGTGTCAATAAACTTGGGAAACACCATAAGATATTGCACCGACAGCGTTAATGGAAATTGGAAAACAACAAGTTGAATCCTAGTTATGGGTTGGACAATCATCAGTACAGCAACTTTTATGATGTAGGTAGTTAGACAAAGATATCCAGAACTATACACAAGCAATTGCACATGTAAAAAAATTACCATATTTTGTAGTCTCCATTCTACATAGACATGGACCTAGCATATGTACAACACTTAACATGCAATTCTGGCTACTTATTTTTTTGATGTTGTGATACATTTCATATGGGCCTCTAGAGATTTTTATTTTCATCATTAATTTTTAATCATAAAACCAATGACATATTTAAAGAGACTGAAAAAGATCCTGGATCTGAGTGTCACAACTGCTTAAGAACTACATTATGAACTAAGGCTTCCATTTCATCCCTCTGTGATATACTGTCAGAATGCAACCTTTCTCCCAGTGAAACCAGTACTACCTTTGCCACTGATTGCCAAAGGAGTTTGCTTGGTTTAGTATATTGTCACCTAGAAGCTATTCAATCCATCTCACAACACAGATTGTCTCAAACTTATCAGATCTTGAAAAAAAAAAAAAAAAAAAAAGAAATCTGAAACATATTGAAATAATAAAAATATCAGTTTGGAAAGGGTTGTTAACTACCAAATGAAAGGTTAACAATGGTTTAAAAACAGCTGATGTCTTCAAAAATTTCAACACAGTATCCTGGCATTAAACTTGCCTTAAAAAAAGAAAACTCTAACATCAAACAGTACTAGGCATTTATCTTCACAGCAGTGCATTAGAGGTGACCTCTACAGATTGGAAATAGGATTACATCAACAAACCTTTCACTTTAAAGTGGTGGATGGTGTGAGATGAAAGGGTGCTCTTCCTAACATTTTGCAGTGCTACTGGCTCAGGTTTAAAGGAAGCATGCAACCAGGTATTCCCTGTCACATTCTAATCTGCAATACTGACATGGATGTGAAAAGCAAAAGCCTTTGAAAATGATACTTTCCTATGATGAAAAAAACATGGAGAACTGTGTGCAAATGGGTGTGAGAAACGTGCCGGGTAATACAGATAAGGAGATAAAGAGGAACCTCTGCAATGAACATGGCCACATACTTATGCCATCAGCAGTAACTCATGTCTGTAGCACTGTGGATTAGCATCAGATAAAGTGATATTGGAATCTGAGGTTTAAGCTTAATACGTGCATTTTGGTGTCTCCTTGTTTCTGTAAAGCTTTCAAATAAGCAGCTTTGTTTTCCAACAAATCATACAGTTACTTTCCTGGACTGTATCTGACAAACAAAATAAGTATGTATTCAAATATTCAGCAAACACAAAATAATAAAAAAATTAAAAGCACCTTCAGTCCTGGTGTTCCCTTCCAGGACTTGAGTGGTCTCCTGAGCATGCTGAGTTGGCTTGTGCAGCCCCTGTTTACTGAAGTCAGAAATTCCCCTTTACTTCGGATTTGGTATTTTTGTTCCAACACAAAAAAAACCCAAAAAAACAAAAAACAAAAAAAACCCCACCAGCTCTACTGTATCTTGAGGACTGTATTATAATAATTCACGTCACATACAAAGGCCATCATACGAAACTGATGGTAAGGGTTTAGGATCGCCTACACCATTGGGAGGACACTGTCAGCTTCCCAGCACTGCTTTTTAAGGTATCGACGCTTTCCCTGAGGAAGCATTCTCATTTGATAGACTGAGCGGTGTCTACAGTGTCTAACAGGGACTCAGACATATCACATGTCATAGGACACTTAAAACACTCATGTATCCCTACTTCAACAAGGTATTATTTTGAAAATCAATAGAAATTATGACAACAGAATCTTGAGCCATCAGGCTTCAGGTACTGATTTGGCACTGTAAAGGTTAAACAGACATACTAAAAAAAGTCTGAGCCCAAAATTATTAAGTCAAGCATTTGGATAATTAAATACAATCCAAATAATTTATTTAATTCCTTGCAGCGAAAGTACAGTTCCCCAGAATGGACATACAGTATGCCATCAATCTCATTGCCAAAAGAGTGACTGTAACAAAATGATCCATCATTTTCTTCCAGTGCTACGTAACAGTGGTACAGAATGGGTTAAACATATACTCATAAAATCATTATATGTGCCTTACTCAGTGACACACACACACACACACACACACAAAAAAAAAAAAAAAAAAAAAAAAAAAAAAGAGTTCTTAACAGTATTCTACAGTACTGACCAATATTTTTAGAGGCTTTACAATGCCCCCTTAGCTCCAGGTTTGGTGGTACACTGACCACAAGCCAGTTGCTAGCTCTGTATAAAGGAGGATATAACTGTCTGTTACCAGACACTTCCTTAATTCCTCATAATTTGAGTTTTGCTGGAAGAGATTTCAAATCTGACCACAACAGTTAAGGAGAAAAACTTGCACTCCAGTATAAAATATACAAATCAGAAAATATATACAACTAACAAAAACAGTCTCAGTACTACTTGATGAGAGGTATTTATTTTCCCCTCCAACATTCCAGTAATGTAAAACCAGTGTGTAAGGTAGAAAATCATTTTTCAATTTCAGGAAACATCATTACTAGCTGCCAAAAGTCTATCCATATAATAAGAACTATTTGCTAAAGCTGAACACCTGCAGTTTTATAGAAGGCCTCCGAGGACAGCTGTAAGTAAGTATTCCAGTCTACTGATACAGCAGCCAATCAAAACCTGAAGGTTTTGTCCCAGAAAACAACACATTTTGCTAGCTAGGGTTACACGTGTGTTTACAGATATTTTGTTTAGGCAGGTAGATAGATAGATAGACAGACTGATTTTCTGAACATGATATAATGCCCTGCACGCAAATGCCAAGGCTAATGAAGGTCTTGGTCCAGTCCTAAAAGTACAGTTTCCTGCTCCCAAAATGCTCTTGGAAGCAGTCCAGAGTGCTGGAAGTTTGCATCGTAGCAAACTGTCACACAAATATTTGCGCCTTAGTTGCCTTCCCAAATACAAGGCAATTGTTTTGAATAGTTCATAGAAAACGACCAGTGCAAATGAAACATCATCTTCATAACATATATAAACAATTCTTCCACCCCACTAACTCCGATGGTGTCCACAGTTTAAAGTGCTACCATCATTTCAGGTATTAAAAAGATGTCCTTTTTATTATTTGGTAAGTTACTTCATTAGCAGAGTTTTGCTCTTGTTGTTTAGTATCAGCCAGGCTGTTACTATAAAGGTTATGCTTCTTTAGGCGTAGTTTACCTACAGAATATCCAGTCCCTTATATTTAAAAGTCCATGCACACTTACGAACAACCAAACTGCTCTAATTAAGCTCACATGGATGAAGCAACTACGACAGAGCATAACCAGACCTGAAATACAGAGATGCAGCAAGAAGCAGGACTCCCTTGTCGCCGCAACAGTGATAAAAAGTATTTCCCACTACTCTGCTGCCATCCTCCTCGGCTGGTGCAGGTCCCACCTCAGACCTCCCTCTGCTTTAACCACCACACGACACGTGTTTTGTACACACATGGTACGTTCGCCTCAAGTAACCAACCCACAAAGGGCCGATACTTTCAGAAAAGTTACAATAAACAGGCATCCAGACAAAGAAAACACTTCTTTCCCCTTAAATTTTTTCTCCTGCTGTTTGGAGATGAGCTGGAATGACAGATGCTGCTTAACCTGGGGTTCTGCTTCTCACCTCCTCCAGAGCCAGAGGTCACGAGCACAGACATGTGCAATGCAGAGTTTTATCTGCTTTCCACCGAGCAGAGAAAGCAAACTATCTTCGAAAACATGTTTCTGAGCAACAGCTGGTTTTGCCAACTGCCAGCAAGGCTCCATGTCACACAAAGCGCATGTAGCATGAATTTCAGGGAAAATGGCGTTCAGCCTCTAGTAATCCATGATGGAGAATCTCCTGCAAAGAGAAGGATCTGGAAGGCATGTATACGCGCACACCCAAAAGGGTCTGAAATGGAAATAATTTTTTTTAAAAAGGACCAAAGTATGAAACACTCAATGATTTCAACAGGTGTTTACAAAGCCGGAGCTAGCATTCGTTCCTGAATTCAAACCAGAAATTATCTTCAACATACCTCTATGTAAATGAGACCAGCTCAGCTCTTATCTCAAGGTAAGAAGAATGCACCACCTCCCAAACTTAAAGGCTGAAATGAGTGCTCTTAACCGCCCTGAAAAAAAACCTCAAATGTATTCCCTTCTTGGCTGGGAAGGGAAAAATTCAGCCATTATGTGACCTCAAGCAGCTCTCCGTGGGGTCACTGCACATTTTGTATGTAATAGAAAGATGTGAATGTGGAAACAGTTTCAAGGAAATTTTCCATAACTGCATACTCTGACAGAACCTCCGTCTGTGCCGGGACCTGTCCCTCTGTGTTGCACCATTACCCTCCATGGGCCGCAGGGCACAGCTGCTGTCTCACCACAGGCTGCAGGGGAATCTCTGCTCCCGCGCTCCTCCTCCCCCTCCTTTCTTCACTGCCTTGGTGCCTGTAGAGCTGTTTCTCTTGCATCCCACTCCTCTCTCTGCCGCCATTTCCCAGCAGGATTTTCCCCCTCTCTTAAATATCTTATCACAGAGGTGGACCCACTGTCGCTGACTGGCTCCGCCTTGGCCAGAGGGCAGGTCTGACTTGGAGCTGAGGAAGCTCCAGCAGCTTCTCACAGGAGCTAGCCCTGTAGCCTCTCCCTGCTGCCAAACTCTCACCACACAAACCCAATTTGGCCAGATAAGCTAACCTGCTTCCACCAGTCAGTTTCAACCCATATTGGTTAGGAAGGCCCAAAAGCAATAGAGAAAATTGAAAAGAACACCCATTAAAACAATACTTATTCTTATTTCACTCAGTACGGGCCCAAAACTGCATGCTTATCTATAATATCAAAGGATATAAAATCACACAACCTGAATTTGAGAATAACTGTTCTGGGTGAAACCCTAGTCCCACCAAAGTCAGTCTCTACTGACTACTTTCCTGAGGCCAGATCTCATCCTTGGTATTTGGAGAAGCCCAAATTCTACAACAAATATCTGGAGACATAAGCACAATAGAACACAGGACAAATAAGGCAGTCTGTGTTAAATAAACATAATGGCTTTTGGTTTGGTTTGGGCTGGTTTGGGTTCTGTGGTTTTGTTTGCTTTCATTTGTTTGTTTGTTTTTATTCTATGTTTCCAGTGAGGTCTATGAAAACTGTCATTCCCTCTTTATTCTGCTGGAATGTGATGCATGTCTCTTATCCCATGTCTTGAACTCCATCAACAAATACATTTCATTAGGACTATGAGAAAAATATACAGAATTCAACAGAAACTACGTCAGTACTAAACTGGAATGCTGTCTGTGGTGCCTATAAATATTCGTATTACCTACATGACCAGTCACATCAGAGCCCCACAGCTAGGCACTTTGCAAACAGAAAAATGACAACATCCAAAGAAATTGAAATGGTCATTGCTGGACATTTTTCCTACTTTTTTATTTCAAGCAAGGAAATCTAATTACTATATCCCTACTACGCAATGTTAAGCATTGCTTAAAATACAGGCTTGTAAACCTACAGAAAAGACACAACTTTCCACAACAACTCATAGCCCTTTTACCCTTTCCAATCGGAAACTGGAAATATATATGGGTTATAAGCATTCATTAATTCTGTTACTGCTGACCATTTATTTTCTCTAGCAAAAGCAACAGCCTATTTCTTGGGTCCAGGGTCAGTAAGAGCTTGGTATGAGATGTTATTATGGACAGAGTCAGAAAGAAAATCCTTTAGACCGTGCACAGGCAAAAGCCGACTGTTACAGAGGCATCTGTGTTTACAGGCTTAAGTTTAACAAATTATTCTTAATTATGTTAAAAAATGTTAAAAACCTATCATTAATGAAACATTTCATTCCATAGTTCGATCACAGGAAAAGCAGGAAATTTAGAGTCAACATTCCCACAGCAACCTTAACTCTATCCCGTTGTGTATATTCATTTCAACTGAGCCTTTCTTTCTATGACCTCATAACACATGTGAAATGAAGGAAGGTGCTAGGAAAAAATCCTAAAATTCATATAAATCAGAAGCATGTTAATTTAAGTTCCATTATTGTAACAGTAGCATTTGAGTGGAGATAACATTCTCAAAAAAAAAACATATGTTGACTAGTTCGTGCATTTATTGAATGTTATTGCCTGTGAAGGCACATTATACCAACATTTCTGGTTGTTCACCTTTCACATTAGGATGGTTCCTTTATCCAAGCCCTGACATAAGAAACCTGGAATCTGAAAGGGTCTGTCAGGTACAGGGCTCTAGGCAAATATTACTAAACTGCATCCAAACTTGGCTCCTGGAGGAGTACAACCATTTCTGTTCCAACACAAAACTAATAACCTGCCAACCCCAATCTGGCTCCAGACATACGTAGCCCAAACATTCCGGCAGTGTTTCCCTAGAACCCGAGTACAAGGAAATTAAGTACAACTCCCCTCCTGTGCTGCTCCACACCATCAGGGCAGGTTCCTCTCAGCCTATGAGCTCTGGCTCTGCTGCATATGGGCCTGTCCTGCGCCCATTTCCCCTTGCTCTGGATTTCACGTTAGACTAGATGCAGAGTCATGCAGACACACGGCTATCACAGACCTGATACATACATCCTAATAAGACTGTTTGCTGTATTGAAAGTAAATGTGTTGCAGAGCTTCCCTTCGGATTTTTCAGGAATTGGCCCAAGCCCAATAAATCCAGTGCTGTGCTGCACCTCATAATTCATCATTTTGTGTTAATCATCAGACCTGAACTGGTTTTGTTTATTTGTTGCCCAAACTGGTCTGTGCTGGGAGACACTGCAAGGTCTCTGCATTTTACTTCTCATGGTATGTGACAACACTTGGTACTTTCTGAAACTCGAGTGCAAGTACTTCCACACCTGTATTTAGGCAAACATTTTCATATGGTGCTGAAAGAAGACCAAAGTATCTAGAGTCCAGGTTTAAAAACACAGTAGAAAAAAAAACAAACAAACAAAAAAAAAAAAAAACAGTGAAAAGCATATCTAAGGGAAACATTTTCAGCTACAGAATACTGGGTATTTCACACCTGAAAACTTAAAATGGCATCTCACAGCACTTCAGAAAGCAAATCAGGTACAGGCTGCCGTATGCAGAAATAAAACCCAGCAACCCTAGCCACTAAGGAGGGAATTGCACCTCTCTATGCTGGTAAGGGAGGGAACAGATTTGGGGTCTAAGGGTAACAAAGAGGAATCTCAGGCCTCTCGTGTCAGTGAGGACTGCTGCACTTCAGAGTGGAAAAGACTGAGAAATGAATGAATACCAGCACGGCTCTGGCCAGAAGGCAGTAGATGCATACCTCCTAGGTATACTCTGGCTATTATTAAGAGGGAGGATACATACCACATTAAGTTTTGGAGATTTTTTTACTGGAACAGTACATCAAAGGCCTTTGCACATGCCTAGAACCTAAATGCTGTTTCTCTTGAGAAAGTCAAGATGTCAGTCAAGCCCAATCTTCTCAACTGGAAAACAGCACCTAAACTAACATATATTCTACCCATGGAAACTTAAAGAGATACTTTTAGAGTGAAAATTCTGATAGTACTCTGCACAGCATGCTCTAGAGGCTGCAGTACTGAGTCCCTGCTTTGCAGACTAAACATTGAAGCCACTTCTCATCAGAGAGCACTACAGAAAAGAACCTCCAGCCATGAACTATGTCTTTCTTAAACCAAATAGATTTTTAAACTAAAATATGGCAGAAGGTGTACCATGAAACAAATCACACCATGAGATAGAAGCACATGAAAAAGTGTACTAATTGTAGTCACTTCTGTTCACTGAGAACTAGATACTGCATTTTTCTTGAACTAAGTACAGATATCCCCTCGGCAACAATGGAAGTTCATTGAACAGATGGAAGCTGTACATAGTCTAAAATCATTGCAATGTTGCCATTTCCATTCTCTTTCAAAATGAAATACAGTTTAAACAGAACATAAAGGCCACATACAAATGTTTTCAGTCGCCTCTGCAGTTTAGCAAAGCTTATTGCCTTCTCCTCCGTAAAAATGCTAGTTATTTCTGAGTACTATTAAAGGGATTGGTATCATACAGTACTGCAGGGAGATAACAAGCTTTTGCCACAAGAAGCTTGCAGTGGGCAACTATACAGGGGTTTATACGGCCACTGCCCAGAAATTTTTATTTTGATGTGCTAGAGACAACTATGGAGACACGAAGGTCAGTGAAGAGAAAGGAGAGGAAGGAGGTGCTGGAGCAGAGGTTCCCCTGCAGCCTGTGGGGAAGACCAGGGTGACACACATTGTCCCCATGCAGCCCATGGAACCTGAGCAGAGCTCACCTGCAGCCCACGGAGATTAAGAGTGTAGCAGATCCCACCCCGTAGCCCGTGGAGGACCCCACACTGGAAGAAGTAACTATGCCTGAAGGAGGCCGTGAACATGTGGAAGAAACCCCTGCTGGAGCAGTTAGTGGAGAACTGCGGCCCACGGGAAGGACCCCACGCTGGAGTAGGGAAGACTGTGAGGAGCCCTCCCCTGAGGAGGAAGGAGCAGCAGAAACAACACGGGATGGACTGACCACAACCCCCATTCCCTGTCTCCTGAGCCACTGGGGGGGAAGAAGGCAGAGAAATTGGGAACAAAGCCTTTGGGCCCAGGGAAGAAGGGAGGGGTGGGGGAGAGGTGCCTTTTTAAGATGTAGTTCTCTTTGGCATTATCTTGCTCTGTTTCTGATTGTTAACAAATTAAATTGTTTTTGTGTTTTCCCCAAGTTGAGTCTGTTTCTTGCTCGTGACCATAAGTGGTGAGTGAACCCTCCCTGTCCTTGCCTCAACTCACAAGGGGTTTTTTGCCTTTTGTTCTTCCAATTCTCGTCCCCATCCCACTAGAGGGGAGGAGAGAGCGAGAGGCTGCGTGGTGCTTAGTCGGCAGGTGGCCCTAAACCACGACAGAAGGTGAAAAACAATAAAAAGTACAGTATGTTCATGTAGCTAAAAGATAACTAGGTCTCATAAAATATCTATGTATCCCCTGTTTTCTAATTCTTTCAGAATTTTATTGAAATCTGAGAAGAGGTGTTTCCTGAAAGTACTACAGGAATTGTAAGAAAAAAGTGTGAATCATAAAAAAGTGACTAATTTATCTATCTATTCCATTTACCATCAGGTGTTGGTTTTGGTTTTTTTTTTTAATTATCATATGCTGTACCAATATCTGTATAACACCCTGGAAGCAAGACGCAAATAGAATTTATAGGTGAAGCATCCAGTATGAAGAATTCATCCTCCTAATGATTCAAGATAACCATTTACCAACACACAAAACTATTTCAAGCTGAAAGGAAACGGATTCAATTTGCTCTGTTTCTTCCACATTAAAAAAAAAAAAATTAAAATGGTTTATTTCCTCTTTCACATGATAAGAAGTTAACACAGACTACATGGGCACTGGCTGTGCAAACACAAATAATTTTTAAGCTGTGTAAATGTGTCAGCACAGAAGTTTTGTCTTTTCTGTTTGTAAAGGCAGCCAGCACAACCTAAACCTCACCAACATTTAACAGCTAAGAATTACATATAAAAACAATGTTTTACATATGTGATAAAAACAAGCATAATAAAAGTTGCTAACAATCTTCTATATTGGCATAGAAATATTTTTTGGTAATACCAGAAAGTTAGACACTCACTGTACCTATACCACAGAAAATTTAAGTCTTTATTCAGTTTTTCTTTACAGAATAGTACAGCTTAATAATGGCCTCAAACAAACAAAACAAACAAACAAACAAAAAACCACGTGTTAAATCAGTCTGAGTTCTGTGAAAACTACCATAATGGGATATGTAAATGTTGTGAGTTTAGGAAAATTATGAAGTTTTCAGATGTCTGCAGGATAAGGAACAGCCAAATAGAATTATTGGGACTCACGGCACAAGAACTGACACTGAGCAATAAAGACGTGGTTTCATCTTTCCATTCCAATAAAAATGTTTGGAATTGGTCTCCAAAATGCTAATTAACACCCAGCAGAATACTAACAGTTCATACGGGAGCATTTTTACGTGGCGTCTTTGGGCACATTCATTCCCTGTTCCTATATGTTGAAGTGATTTTTTTACTGTCTTGTAACACTAGAGCAATACACATTAAAATAACATCTTTTAACAAAGATCAAAATCCAAAAAAACTTAGGAAGCCAGCTAGAAAATTCCTCCTAGAAAACAGTATATATGAAATCAGTGCCAACAGAATCCAGTGCATAAATAAATGGATTTAGAGTTTGAAAACTAACTCAGAGATATGGCAGATGATAAGACTACAGTGACATTCTTTGCTGAAAGCACAGCGGTTTTGGCATTCAGTATAACGTATTTCTATTAAAATGGCCATTCTTAAAAACTTATTTCCACTTCTTTTTGTCTCATAACATTCCAATTAAGAGGCATAATAATACACTAACTACCTCATTTGTCATTCCTTTGGACCGCTGTGGTGAATCCAGCACTTGGACTACTGAGTTACAACCACCTCACTCCTGACCAACAGCCTCTGTGACCATTGGACTGGGTGCCAAGGCTGAAGGAAATTCAGGCA
Organism: Pterocles gutturalis; assembly: GCF_000699245.1. Taxonomy (NCBI): domain Eukaryota; kingdom Metazoa; phylum Chordata; class Aves; order Pterocliformes; family Pteroclidae; genus Pterocles; species Pterocles gutturalis. Next base: position 65,597 of record NW_010112470.1, on the reverse strand, counting down.
AAACCACACAAAGCTCTAGCAGCTAGCAGATGGTATGTGGGGTAAAGAGGACAGTGGTTGAAGCCTGGAAGCTGAAAGACGTGAATGTACGGCTGTGGTCTGTCACTGACTGCTACACATAGGTCACTTCCACTCCAACTTACTAACTCTCCAGGAAACTGGTTTCTATTTTCTTCAAAAGCGATCATGTACCCAACCAGCACTGTGGATCTGGACTTAACTTCCTCTGTGACTTACTTCTTCACCTTAAAATAAGGAACACAGCTTTTTCTCAGATTTTCAGGAGTCTGAGTGGACATGCAAATGACAGAACAAGGGGAGACAAGGAACTTTTGGACTACTAATTCCTGTATCAAAATCAACTTAATAGTCTCTTAACAGAATTAGGTTGTTCTAAATATTTTCTAAATTAGAATTTAGTATCAGTAACTTTCTTTTCTTTAGTGATTTTCCAAAGTAAAAAAATTAACAGATGTGGGATTTGAATTAATTCAAATACTTCTATAAAAGAGAGAGAAATAAATTATTATACATGTATCACTTTTCCTTGAAGTAGGACAGTAAAATACCCAAGACTGTAATTTAATAACAGAAGCCAAAATAAGTACCTTTGAGTATTTTCCTGAAAAAAACCTTTTTCCAAATAACCAGTTTAGCTACAAAATTTCCTACCTTATTAACTTTCTATAACAGGAGATATTTGGATGTCTGCAGAGGACTTGTGGAAGTTCAAATTACAAGTCACATGTTTTCACTACATAACTCAAAGAGAACAGGAAGAAAACATAGTTCCTTCATTCACTAATAGGCAGTAATAAAAGGTATGCAAAGGGGAAATTAGCTTGCACAATTACCTTTGCATAGGATCAGTGTCAGAAACTGAAGATCATAGAGTCATAGAATGATTAGGGTTGGAAAGGACCATAAAAATCATCTAGTTCCACCCCCCTTCCATGGGCAGGGACACCTCCCACTAGCCCAGGTTGCTCAAAGCCTCATCCAGCCTGGCCTTGAACCCCTCCAGGGATGGGGCATCCACAGCTTCTCTGGGCAACCTGGGCCACTGCCTCACCACCCGCACCGTCAAAAATTTATTCCTAATATATAATCTAAATCTGTCCTCTTTCAGCTTATAAATCTTTCATCTTACAAAATGTACAGCTGAAGGTCATAATACAATTTGGGGCAGATATATTTGTGCAATAGTGCAATGTTCCCATTAAGCCTAGAGTATCGGTACACTTGACTATGCACAAGCGAAAAAGAACATGAACCCTGCTCTGGTAGAGTCAAAGACTAAAGGCAGACAAAAGGGAATACTGTACATGCCTTTTCCAGCCTTTCTATTGGGAAAGCCCATATCCTAGAAACACCCAATTACAGAGGCAAAGAGAAGCTAGAATCTATCGACTACTTAAAACCCTGTTAACACAGAAAGCCTAGATATTTATGAAGAGCATTAGAAACTCCTTAATAACTACAAATGTTCTTTCTGTCTTTTAAAGAATTGAAAGGCTTCTTCAGTTCAGTAATGACCCTTAGTGTATGCACAGAAGCACTAGTACAAAACTGAACCAAAGGAAACTGCTTACGTAATTTCAGTACTAGTTTCTAGGAGTATCTTAGTGTACCTTGTATCCAAGCCTTGACCCAAATTAGACTTACTTGTACAGAAATATAAAGGAAAAACATAAAATGTGACAAGAATGGAGAGTGCTTACTGTCCTTGCTCTGGCGTTCAGTGTTCTCAACAGGGAAAAGAAACTGCTTGTCCTGTCACTGGTGAATGCTGCTGCGCAAGTGCACAACAATCTTCTAAGAGAGTGCATCCTACCTTCCTAGAATTTATTAGATCCCTGTGTTACAATTTGGTGATCACAGGTCTGCCTCGCCCTCAAACTATATGATTTTCAGTAGCTATTTAGGCACTGTGGTAAGTCAAAATACATGTCTTCTGTATAGCCCAAAAATGGGAATGAAATGAAAACATCCACCCTAGTTCTTGCTTTCTTTAAAAGACTCTTAACAAGAATGTTAGTGTTGCAGCATCAAATAAATTGTGGGGACATAGATTTTTTTTTTTTTAACAGAAAAAAACCCAAACAAAATACAGATGTGGGAATGAAATGCAGGGTGTTAACAGAAGGAAAAAATGCCAAAAAATAGCAAATGTATTCAGCAAATGCGGACTTAGAGAAGAAAAGGAGGCTAACCACAGTAGAAAGTTATGTTTGCGTACATGTCGACAATTCTAAGTGACTAGTTAGAGCTCAATTATGTGTTAGGTTTGGCAAATGTACAAGCAAAAGAAAGTAAGGGTATATATACATACATATATATGTTGTCCATATATGCTCCTCAGACACTACAGTTTACCATCTGAAATTTTTTAATATTCTTACTTTAATATGAAAATGGAAAATGTACTTCAGCTCTTTCATTGAATCCATTTTCTAAATATTCACTCACAATATTTCGGTCAGCTATGGCTAAAATAAAGATGAGGTAAACAGTTCTGGGATACACTCTCAAAATACAATTAAATAATTTTGAAACACAGAGAAATTAGTCTTTTACAATCTTTTACATCCACTTTTCTAAGCCTTTTGTAGAATGCTGGGCCTCCATAAGCATACCTATCTTCACCAACTCATCACTGAAAGAGTGATCAGGCATTGGAACAGGCTGCCCAGGGAAGTGGTGGAGTCACCATCCCTGGAGGGGTTCAAGAAACGTGTAGATGTGGTGCTTAGGGACATGGTTTAGTAAGTTGGATGGTGTGGGTTGATGATTGGACTTGATGATCCTTGAGGTCTTTTCCAACCTTAATGATTCTATGATTCTAACATATGGTCTACTGCATCTACTACTTGTTGAAGACTCATAAGGAAGGGGTTGCTGAGCTATCTAAAATACTATATCTAAGTGCAGAATGTGCAAAATAGTAGGTGGCAGCTTCATAAAAGATTCTGACAAAGGCTTCACTAGTAGCACATCACTTTCAAGCAACCCTAGTGGGCATAAGCTACTGAGGATCCCACTTACAGCTGGATGATGAGACCAGGCATTAATCACATGGTTATCCTCTGGAGGCAACACCACAGAAATTAAAGAGAGAGAAAAAATTCAAAAAATCATGGAAAAAGTGGGTTGGAACTGAGCAAGGGCTTCCACATCAGCCAGATGTAGATAATTTTGAGCAAGAGGAAAAGCTACAGCTGGGGAAGACTTTAGGAAAAGCAACAAGACCTGTATTTGGAAAGAACACCAAAATCTACTATAAGGATTTACATGCAAGTATGTGTGAAATAAAGCAGATCCTATTACAGGGAGGTATGCAAACTAAATGAGTCTGTATGTATTCACAGGGGAGAAAAGGAAGAAAAAACAAGAGCAACAGGGACGTGATCTGAACGTGGAAGGGGATTCTATTACAACTTCTTCCAACATACGCCCACAAAGGACTTTGGCTGGATTCTGACCTCTGTCAGCAATGGGACAGGATGATGAGGGGTGAATCCATTGCACTCCTACTGGGGCTAGTCAGAATTTGTTCTTCAGAAGTGACAAAATTAAAGCAAAAAACCAAATCGAGGGAATTGACACTGGAAACCAAAAGTAACAGGGGACATGGCTCAAGTTAACACAGTGCCAATCTTATTTAAAATTCCCTAAAAACTTGATAAGGCAAAAAGGAATATCCTGTCTGGGACATTTCCGAATATAAATAAATAAATAAATAAATAAATAACTACAGGAATAAAAAGGGAATTTAGTAAGAACTCCAACACAATATAGCACTCAAAGAGTAGAGAGCACATTGAGAAAGCTGCCAAGTGAAATCATCAAAGTAAATTATACAGATGAACTTAAAAGATACTTGGGCATTTTTTTTGGAAAGAGAAAAGGGGATTGAAGGATACAGTAGATACAAACCAGGAAGGAGAGGATGTAATAAACTTAAAGAAGAACCTTCTTGGTTCAGATGTACTTTTCCAGTCCAGAAATTCCTTTTGGCCATTCCAGTGATTAAATGAAACTAACTCCTTATACGTTAAGTACCTGCCAAGCACCATAATGATTGCTCCAGAAGTTATGATACATGGCTGCATGCAGAAAACTCTGACAATTTCCCTTTCCTTCTGGCCACAAAAGCTACTGTGTTCATTGACTAACACCATAACATATATCACTAAGAACAGAACTCATAAAATTCATTTCCAAAAGCAATGGTTCCATTGCTTTCATCTGGCTTGCAAAGAAAGGCTCAAGCAAGCTGGACATATTTTTCAGTATTGACAGGACTAGCCTCACATGTTCCCACCCAGTAATATGACAGGACAGCAAAGACACATACCAGCAAACCTGTCATGGCAAAGACTTTGACTACTTTTATCAGTTTTAAATAAGTAAAAGGGCAGAATGGACACAATATTGGGAAGAGGGAAAGAAGTCAAAATTATGTGCTTTAAGCAGAACAAGTCAACATTTACCTCACAGTAGCCTTGTAATCATGATGACATATAAATCATAGAAGCTGCTGAGACAGCTATTACAGGGTTATTCCAAATAATAGGTGTTCTGTTGTTTGCTCTTTTGAAGGACAGGTACACACTATGAAGTTTGACAAACCTTTGATTCTTGCACCTCCTGCTCTTCACTCTTTTGCTCCATCTTTCCTAAACAACGGCACAGAACTCAGAGAATAGCTGAACACACCACCCTATGGATCAGCAGTGCTTCATGCGCTCTATCAGCTGGCCTGACTTACGCACATAGGATTCTCCAATGGCTCTTAAGAAGTTTGAAACTAAAAGCAAAGAAAGTCCCCATTGCTTTGCTGTGGCAGGGATGTACTTCTCAGAAGAAATGTAGGCTACACACCTCTTGCATCTCTTCCCGGCCCACAGTATGTACCACACAGAACTTACTGCAACACATTAGACTTCCTACCTATCTGCTGTGCTTGATTTAGCAACGGTTGAAAGCTTGTCGTTCACAAGAAGGTGCAATACAAAGACTCCCCTATTTTCTGATCCACTCTGACATGAGTCATTTCTTGTCTGTACACAAAGCATAAATTTCCTGCTCGTTCCTGGTGGAAATATATTAAGAACAAAAGACTAAACACAAGAAGTGATTCATATCTTTCTTGTTGTTAATATTTATTTTTTATTACTAACAGATAACTTTCATTCTTCTTATATATTTACTTGTCGACCCAAAAAGCTATCCCTAAAGTCAGAATTTTGCTTTAGTTAATCAGGGAAATGAACAGTCATGTACAGATGTATTTCTGTTATTTCAAAAACCATATAGTCCCACTTCCCTGAACTCTGGACAGATCAGATCAAAGAAGTTTTTTCTTTATTCATAAAACCAGAAATTCTTCATCCTATCATCTGACTGAAAGTCATTTCCTCGAGGTTCTTCTCAGAGTGACAAACTATCTGGTCTGCAACCAAAGATTCCTTTCTTATCTCCCCTTGTGCCTTTCTCATACTTCTTTTTCTCCTCCTACATTTGCAGTCAGCCTCTTAATATCCAGGAAAGCCCGAGCCAAACAGTTCTTGATTCCTAAGGGTATACATGTACACTTCTTTTTCAGGACAGTGACATATTTCTGAGTTTTATTTTGAGCCCCCCAAATGTTCTTTATTTTTCACTCAATGGCAGTATTTTCAATTGACAGAATTGCAAAACTTTCCTGATTTGAAGTGAACTGTTTTCCAGACATTCCACAGCTGTAACAATCTGTCCTCGCCTCATATGTCCACAGGAATTAAGTTGTCCAAAAATAAAAATAAAAAATACCAAAAAAAAAATATTGTTAGGCTGACAAAATGAAGCATATGACTGACACCGATTTTACTCTCAATCCCCTTTGTTGCAAGGTGGTTCTCATTACACCATTAAGCCTGACAGCCCTAAAACGTGAAAACTTCTGTTCATCCCAGAATATCAGCAACAAGAGCTTAACTTACTGCTCTGTCCTGCCCATAAGCCTCAGGTATGATCTGGAGGAATCGCTGTCAGCCAAAAGCCGAGTATTCAGACTTCAGAACTCTCCAAATACCTGTCTTTCATCCTTTAGACTACGGAACAAACGTGTCCATTATGCAGATGGCTAATGGGAGATTACCAGGCAATGGTCATCAGGTCAGTATTTCCAAATTTATGTGGTTTTCATAAAGTGGCCTCATTTCCCAAAGCTAGAACCAAGCATGCCTTCCCCAGGGCTCCAAGACTCTGCCGCTACTTCTGCGGTGACGATCAATAGTAAAACACTGTATTGTAAACCCACAGGGAACACTTTTTAACTTGTACTGTTGCCCTCCCAATCCCCCCAAATAAAAAGTCTCGAAGCATAACCGTGCCTCCAGGAGGTTTTATTACCAGGAGATGTTATGATGTAACAGGGGAAGGATCATTCTCTACATACCTGTCACTTCTACTTCCTGCCTAAACGATCTCCCACTGACCATTCATGAAAACAGAGTATTAATTTAAAGGAGTCTTTAGGCTAACCTAGGTTTGTCTGATATTAAACATATTCTGTGTGTTACCCTAAGAGACCTGGAGATTAAAAAAAAAAAAAGTCCCAAATTATTCTTACCACATCCTGCATAACACTATCTACCTTGTAAAAATATACCTAGATAATCAATAGGAAAATTATGTGAGAATACACAAAAGAGGCATTTAAAAGGGCTGCTCATGCAATACTCAGAGCAAAACACTGGAATTCAGGAAGATTTGGTTATATTCTTACATTCTAGCAAAAACGTGATAAGATTTTCAGAAGACACTTGTTCTCTGTGTTGCCTGAAGGATGCTGATAGAGTCAGGCAGAAAGTTCAAGTAAAAAGCAGATTACGCACTGAGTACAAAAATCTAAGTTTCAAATAGCCAGTCTTCACTCACTGCAGCCTACATGCTTCTAACCACTGTTTCACAAGCAAATACTTTCACATTTGGCAAAGCACATACAGGATTTCATCCCGCAAGCAGTGATGGATGCAATTAACTTCCTAATAGAGAGACCCGCTTGCTTCAATGACCTACCAATGTCAGTATTAGATTGATGCTTACTCCCTCGTACCGTGCTTCAGTATCTCATCAATCCCAAGGGGACTCTCAAAAGAGCAATCACGTGAGGAAGACCTCTGCATGGAGAAACAGCACAATTGCATGGTGCATACTTAGCTTGGATATGAATTCTCAAACTCTGAACTTTTAATTTCAGATTTGGTTACTTTTCCCCTATCTATTCCTCTTCACTGCCACCACTCATCCCCCATTACATGGTCAACAAATCAAAAAAACCCTGAACAACAATTCAGAAACAGACTCCTTTTTTGTTCACTATGTGTCTGGTAACAATATACAGGTTGTTTGTGGTCCTTCATCCCTCACTCAGTAATTTCTGCAAGCACCCCAGGAATTATAGAATCATGTTTAAGGACAAACAGCAAATCTAATATTGGTATTTGAGATAGGTTAGTGACTTCACACCAGATATTGCATGATGTTATGTCAGTGCCCTGATCTGAGGAGCACTGCCTCAACACACAAAAAGACATTTACTTCTTTAGGCTTCATCATCCAGAGACACTTTCCTACAGCTACGTTTGTAAGCTGTCATTGGACAACTGCAAGAAGGTGAGCAAAAAGCTTCCCCCAATCCACGCAGCTGTCACAATAATTTGTTCTCAGAAATGCAAGGCCTATTTATTCCTGGATTCCCAATCCCCGAAGTCTGAAGAAAGAGAAAGCATGCCCAGATCCTACCTAACCTCTGCATTAGTGCACAAATAGGGAAATTAATTTGGAAGTATACCACACAAGTACTTCACTCACCCGTTGTACCTACAGCAGCACTAAAGGCTTCATCTCTCCGGTTTTACCAGTTTATTCTCTTAATGTTCACTATTAGAATAAACATTCCCGCTCGCCAAGTCATTTTGTAGGATCTCCCATGAACATAAGCATTACAGGACCAAATGACATCAGTGTTTTTATTTAAGAGATTCTTCCCCCCCCCCCAGCTTTCACTTCACCTGAAAGAGAGCAACAACAAACCTGAAGTTAGCTGAGCAATTTCCTTGTCAGGGGTAGAAGCGAACACCAAAAAGAAGGGGGAAGGAAGAGGGTAGGGAAAGGAGAGTAGACAGAAGAATGCAAAAGTCTCCATTTTAAAGCCTGTCCCAGACCATGTAAAGCTGGCAGTGCATTTGGTTAATCCCTCTAGTGCTTCAGTGGAAAAATCACAGGAGGCAGCTGGATACAACATCCAAGGCTGCCCTTTCTTGTGTTTTTCCCATTTCTGGCAGGATACTGTCACACATGCAGCATCTGTCCATTTCCACACACCACGGCTGTACATTCAATTGAACTAAAACAGTTAAAGGAAAAAGCAAAAGCAAAGGTTTGAAGGGCAATGAGTAGCTGGGGCTCTTGGAATTTTGCAGGTGTGGGACTCTCCATTCCAGCTAGCTGACCCTGCTGCAGGAATCATTGCAATTCCTTGCAGTTTTCCTATCTGCCTACTTCCACCCGACTGGCATCCAAATTTCAAAACTTTGATAACGATGCTATCAAAGATTAAAAAAAAAAAAATTATGTAGCCTGATCTCTCACCTTGGATTTTAAATGTTGCAGGGGAAGAGGGGCAATCGTCATTGAGGAAAAAGCGTTATTATTAACACAGCAGTATAAGTACCAGTAATGCAGACCCGCAATGCTGTCTTCGGGATGTATTTGTAGGGATAAAGTACAATTTCCTTTTTCCATGACTGTTATGCTTTTTCTCCAAGAAATATCTAAACATTACAAGTGTCAGCTCAGTCAGAAACCTCTTTTTTCATATGATTGAGCTCTGAGGCACTTACAGATGTAACTCAGTATATCTTTTACGGAAATCGTACAGAGAGGAAACTGTAAAGATTCATAAATCTTGTCCACTACTATGGGGACTCTGTATTATTGCTATTTTTAAAAATAATTTTAGTTGTACCTGGTGGCTTCTACTAAGAGTATATTCGAGCTTCGTACAGTTAAAATACTTACAAATATAAAACAAATCACTCCTATGAAGAGCTCTCAATCTCAATAAATAAAATGGACAAAAAGTGGAAAAGGAAGCAGGATTATCCCGTTTTACACAGAGAGAATGGAAGTCATAGCTCTATGGTCATTAGTACTCAGTTATAAAAAAAAAAAACAAAACAAAAAAACCCAAACAAACAAAAAAAAAAAACCAGAAACAAGATCAGGATTAGGCACAAGCATTTCTTCTCGAACTAGCCCCAGACGTGATACAGAAGTTACACCGGCTATGGAAGGACAAGTTTGATCTAACAAAGATTTGCCTGAACACCACTGAAGAAGGATGAGTGCCTTCCATGTCCTGTTTCAGACATTTTGCCACACAGCCATAAGCATCCCCTAATGCTTGTGCTCGTATTTCATACTTCTTAAAGTCAAAGAAAATAAAAGTATTCTGATGATGCTGAAGTAACAGTATATTCTATCTTAAGAAAAAAAAAAAAAAAAGGCAATATTTTTCAGTGCAACAGTTACAGCAAAGGAGGAAAAACCACCAAGTCATGTAAGCATGGACAGTATAAAGGCTTGTACTGTGTTGGTGTTTGTACAATAAAGGAAAGAAGCCCCAGGATGTCTTTTTATACTGTAAACACATCTTTGGAGTTCCTCACTCTAATACATAAGTGTATTTGACAGGAAAACAAAAACAATTAAAAAAGCATACTTCAAGTTTTCAAGTGCTTATTACAAATATTCATCAGGTTGGTCAAGTGCTTGCATAAATTATTAACTCAACTTAGATTAAAAGAAAAGTGTTTTAATAGCCTCTTGGTCAGCTGCAATATTCACAATCAACAGAGGTATAAACCAAACAGGCTCAGCAGAGAAAACACATTCTGCTCTTTCTGTCCAAAGCTGTTGGGTGAACATGTTTCTAAAAACTTAAAACCTTAATCACTATCATAAGTGACAAGAAAAACAAATAATACTGGTATTTACAAAATATTTATCTGCCAATGGCATTTTAGGAGTTTCCTACAAAGTAACACACAGATTAAAGAGACAAAGATAGAGAAAAAATTGCACATGATTAAAACCAGAAAGCCCCTTAAAAACATTCAATCACTTTGCAACGCTGAAGGACTCAAAACAGTTTCAAAACCTCTTAAATTCCATGGTTCTTCTCAGACAAACAAAACAGGACTCCAAAACCTAAGATGCAACTGCTGCCCATCATACTTCTAAGCTGACTTAATAGCAAGACACCTTTTCATCCTGCTGGCTCTTCCTCCTGCACTTGAAAATGACAAAGAAATAACTAGAAATTCCCACCTGCCGCAAGCTGAAAAATGTGGCTCTTCATTAGTCAAAAAGCTGCCAACTCTAATTCAAAGGATCTACTTTCTCGGTTAATGCTGGTTATACCTTCTAACTGACAACTAATCGGTTTGTAAGAAACAAGCTTTTATTGTATTTCACTATTGGTTCTTAAGCGACAACTCTCTTACACATAAATTTTTGTCACAGGCTCCGTGCAGGAGCATATCCCTTAATTTTTTTACAATCGATTGTAGAAGAATTCTGACAATAGGCTGTAGGAGGTGCATTATGGAGCTTCCTTGTATCTGCACAATCAACAGAATTTTTCATTAACTGACAACCACAAAATCAGTGCTTTCATTTACACACACCGTAAAGAG
>NW_010112470.1:31275-54818 GCF_000699245.1 Pterocles gutturalis | reverse complement strand
AGGAATGGAGCAGTGCAGCTGAGGACAGAAGGCACATGAGCTGAGTGAAATCTTTAGTGGTTAAGAAGCAGAAGAAGAGAAGAATGTAGCTTGTGACTAGATGCTGTTTTCTAACAGTTACTCAAGAGAGAGAAAAAAAAAATTGCTCCTTCCATTTGTAAATGCATGTCATAATAAGAATAAACTTAATAAAATTGAATAAAATTGATGTAATTTCTTTAATTTTCAAGTAAGATCTACGCTACTGATACAGTTGAAAATAAAATTTAAGACAAGCCAGCATCTACCTAAACGCACAAATACCTTTTCCTGTAAAAATGTTTTGCTTGTAGTGTATATGAAACTACAGACCCCTACACAACTAAACACTTGGGAAAATTTTCAAGTACACTGCAACAACATCCAATTTGAAGACACCATTCACTATCGTTTTTTAAGAAAAATCTGTTGTGATCACTGTTCTTTAAAGCTTCACTGTGTCTCCGTCATCTTAGAATATTTTCATTTCTGAAATCAGCACTGGCATTTTTCACTTGGTAAAAGGAAATCCAACCCTTTGCCTGAAACCTCAAGGCTTGTTAAACAAAAAAAACCCAAAAAATACCAAAACAAAACAAAAAAAGATATGAAAAGATATAAAGGGTGACTCTTACTCCACACATCAGGAGCGATTAACAGTCCATGCATTAGCTGATATATTAGCTCTAGGTAGAAAATGACAATATTGTACTCAGAAATAACCCTGGACAGCTGCCTTGAATAACCCAAGGCCTGCAAACTGCTATCTTTCCTGTATTTTCAAAGCAAATTCATTTGTTTTAACTATTGAAAGTAAAACAAATCTCACGCTTACGTCCAAGCAAAATGTGCACAGACGCACCTATTTCAGAAACTGGAAAATTCTTTCCATACATGGTGCTTTTTGCCTGTCTTCATTGTGATTTCAATCTACAGACATTACACTACCAGAATGGACAGAAATTTTTGAAATAAAGTTACAAATAATTTTTCCGAAGTTAGAAAAAGAAAGCTGAGTTAAACCAGAACAGAGGTTGGAAATTAAATGTGGTAACACTTCTGGTACTTGCTGACTCCTGACTTGCTGACCAAGATCTCTATGCAGTCAAGAAAATTCTAAATATCTATTAAAAAAAGCAGGAAAAACAAATTAGGGGAGGAAGAATAAGATGGATGCAAGGTACAAGGGATGGCAGAGCTACATTATCAAAAACTGGGAATGAACTGGTTATTCTTGTCTACTGCTATTGTGTACCAAAAAGGTGTTAATTTAAAAGGTTCTGGACTGAAAGAGGAGCAAATCATGTGTACTTTGCAAAAATCCAGAACAAATCCTCAGCCCAAACACTTCCACCAGGTTGCTGTGATGGTTCCTATACTCCATAACTTTCTCATCAAAGCCAGGGCACCTGACCACTTCCTAACCAGCCCTTTGACAGAAGCCTGCGGCACGAACTGGAATTTCCCTTCTCAGTAAAGGGACAGATAGGCTATTGCTGTAAGTAACTGAAATGCAATAAAGCTATTGCAGAGATTTTGCCTGCTTTCTGTCTCTAGTGCATACTTCATAAAAGAACCATGGCTGGATTTAAAACCAGGATAGTTCATCCACTAGGCAATGACATCATTTTGTAGACCAATTTTTGAGGAGGACTGAACCAGACCTCATTAAGAAGAGGGAAAAATTTTACTGTTAATTTTTTTAGAACTGCCAGCTGCATACATGCCATTGAGAATAAGTTCTTTTTTCACTAGCCTTTAAAAGGTAATCAGTCTACTCATATGGAGGGTACTTTTTGATACAAAACTTTGAAATAAACATCTCCATTGTGTGCAATAAATTACATGCTTAAATTACATGTATGTGTACATACGCTGTTTGGAGGACATTTGGCATATAACAAGAGTGAAGGGAGGGGGAAAATAAAGGATTTCAGCCCTAGAGTACGATCCACATTTCATTCAAGTGAATGGAAATCTTCACCTTGATTTGAAGAGAATTTGCATTCTACCCAAAAGGAAGTACAGGTCCCAGTTTTTAAGCACAACATTTGGAAAACTTCTCAGGAAAGTCTACTGTACACATTACAGTTGGCCACTTTTGAGTTCATCTTAAGACTTGTTTCAGCCATATGTGTGCATTAGTATTATATTACATATTGTAATATATACTTACATGAGTAATTTTTATTGATTTAATTTTGACTGCAATACTTTTTCACATGCATTTTTACAATAAACAGTGCAAACAGTGCTTCGGGCATACATTCATACATTTCTTTCACTAGGATAAGCATTAGGTACTTGTAATTGGTGAAGCACTGGAACAGGTTACCCGGAGAGGCGGTAGGTACCCCATCCCTGGAAACGTTCGAGGTGAAGTTGGATGGGGCTCTGAGCAACCTGATCTAGTTGATGTCCCTGCTCATTGCAGGGGGATTGGACTAGATGACCTTTACAGGTCCCTTCTGACCCAAACTATTCTGTGATTTTATGAATTACTGGGGTATTGCGGCATATACTTGCATATTTTAACCAATATTCTTAATGCTGTAATCACAGGAATTTATCAACTTTATAAACAGTAGGTAAATTTGTAAATGCACGTGTTTGGGTACCTGCCTGTGTAAAACTGCATGTGCACAAGTCCCAGATTTTGCCATCAAACAGTCAGAGAGAATTACAAATTATTCCTATTTCTAACCTACCCTTGCAATCTACAATACTACACATAGTACAAATTAATCTGAAAGGTTCTGGCACACCAAACTACAAGACTCCATTAGAACATGATACCCAATAAAACGGATGATCAGTGTGATAAGAAATGACAAATATTGCAGTGTAACTTGCTCTGCTTTCCTTGGCGTACATGAATTAAGACCAGCATAAAAACCATCGCAAAACATACGTCAGGCTGTTTCTTCATAAGCAAGCAAAAATACTTTATCTATTCACTAGACTAGAAGGAAATACTATAAGTCAAGAAGTGGACAGAAATCAGAATGCCCCAAAGACTTCCTGGAGTCCTACCAAAGAAACTTTGGTGTTGGGAAATCGGCCTTCCACAGACAACCCTTTCCAGTCCCTCTGGATTTGAATGAGCAACCTTAAACAAGACCTTAAAGTGCTTTGCTTTGTAAAAGGGTGTTGGACTGAAATGCTAAACCATAAAGACCAGCTCATCTTTCTTTTAAATCAACAGTTGCGCCCACTTAAGAAGCACCAAAAGGGCACTGTGGTTTTCTTTTAAAGATTAAAAAAAAAGAGAAGTGGAGAAATAAATTTATCCCCTTCTTTCCTTCAAATTGCTAGTACTTCAGGACCTTCCGAAGCACTGGACTATTTTATTAAAATTGCCTCTTGGTAGCATTATTGTGTTGCCAAAAAGTATTGCTCACTGAAGTGATTAAAAAGTTACTCTTGTTCTTAGGAAAGCTTTGAATTGTTTAGTATTTCCCCCCAACAGTAGCAAGTGAGCAAAGGGCATGTTTTTAAAAAATAAATTATGACAAACAAAAAGCTTAGCACAATGGAATTGGATCCTTGTCGTCCCCCAGTAAATATCTCTAATATCACATGCCTATTTAGAGCGGGAAGAAGGGATTTCCTCTCAGTAACCTCTCTGAGAGCAAAGGAGAAGAGAATGCAATTGTTCCCCATCTTATTGTGTGCGTTACAAAGCCATGATGCCAGCCACATGCTGATTATCTCTCGTGTTACATAAAGTGCTCTCCCGTGGTGCCAACTGCCTGCCGTGTTGTCTGTATCCTGTTACATAAAGTGTTATCCTGTACCGCCGTGCGCTCTGCCAAAGCGCTATTCTTTCCCACCATCCTCCCCCTCTTCAGAGCTCAAACGCCCTTTGTTTCCACGCCTGCTGCTGCCCACATATTTAAAGCCATCTAATGATTAAAACAAAACAACACCTCCCAATAAACAATGATTTTTTGCAACTACACTGTAAAACGAGAAAGAACACAAAATAATTGTCGCTGAAGGATCCTGGAGGATGTGAGAGAGTTGTATGAAAAGATCCTGTTAAAGACAGAGTTGCTGCGTCTTTCAGCACGTTTCCATCCTTTCAGGGTCGTTCTGCAGATAGTATTTTATCTGTCTCGACATTTTTCTAAGGCAGTCCTGAGATCAACTGTACTGCTTAAGATGAAAGCACCCTAGGAGTAAAACTCGCTCAGAATAGCTGTCTCTGGTGATGGATTGCAATAACACATTGTCAAAGAGCTCTGTTGCTCCAGCGCTCTGTAAACACGCTGTATCATCCAAACAGTGCAGGAGTGATGATGTGTTACTGGAAAGATGGCAGGGGTATAGGAGGAGCGCAGCTAGAAGCAGAGTTCACCTGACTATAGGCTGACAGCCAATTCACACAGTATAGTAGAATAGAAACTGCTCTTTTGGGTGGCCTGGCGGGAATGAAACTGCTAAATCAGCCACCATGGCACTACTGTTTCTGGCAACAGAAAATGGCAAGTCTTACACGCACAAAGGTTCGGCAAAAGGTTTGGTAGTTAAGGAGAGATACAAGAGAAACTGAATTATCAGATTTTTGTGAGGGCACATACAATTGAATCTCATCTCCCAGGGCTCACGGCCTTTTCTAAAACAGTGCTTTGTAAAGAAGGACTGACAGCCAGCAATGCGATATATTCACGCTTGAATCATTGTGTGAGGCTAAGAGGTATTTTAGTATAAAACTTTCAATTTACTATTTTCAGGTTTTTTTAAATATTTCTCAGATCTCAAACAACCCCCCCGCCTGTGTCTGGCAACATGTTCAAATATCAAAGTGATCCACCTTCAGGGGCAAAGAAATCCCCCAAAAAAGAGCAAAAATAGCTCTGCCTAGTCAGAGGGCCAAGATTAACTACAGGGATGCAATTTCCACCTCCCTGAATCAAACAGCCTTGCTCCCAGTCACACGATGAAGGCTGGGGAAGGAAGATGCCTTACGTCTTCATTTAAATTAGTGCCTTTGGAAACTATGCTACAAAGACACGTGGCAAAGTCCTGATGCCAGCCATAAACCATGCAGAGAGGTTTGTAAGTATCAGTTTCCATGCAGTTCTACCAGAGATGAATACCTAAAACAAATCAAACCAAATAGAACCCAATACAGTCTTTCCACACTATTCATCTTGGAAATTGTTCTTGGTGGATTCTGTTTTTGTGAAAACATGAACAGTGTCTTGCAAATTTTGACTTAAACAACAAGTTTACAAGAAAATAACGGCAAGGCTTTTCTTGAAAAGGTTCAAAAAGTTCAAGATTCAAGAAGCATTAAGAAAATCCCAAACCCTGTCACGAACTCTTTAGCTTATACAGAGGAACTACCAGGGAAACAATATTACTGTCTTCATCCAAATCCCACAGCAGCGACTTTCCATTTGTTATTACTAGCTTTGAACTGTGACAAAATTGCTTAATTTTTGTGCTACAATGATCCTCTCCTAGAATCATGCAAGAAAATACCATGGCTTTGAAGACTACTTAATAGAAAAAAAAAAAGGGGGGGGGGGGGTGGAAATCAACAATGGATAGTAGCCTCATGGTGCATAAACACTATGGAAGTGATTTTTTTGTTTAAAACTTAAAATAATCAAAAACTTAAAAGCAATCAATGTGTCTTCTCTAGATAGGTTTTCTGCTGTAATGCTCAGTTTTTTGCACTGTATATGGTGTCATACTGCACTATAGATTCTTTATCCCCCTCTATTGCATCCCTGGGGTCAAAGGCAGAAGACAGAAAAAAATTTTCTGGAATAATATCTCCAATAAATTACTACTAACTATTATGATTCAACACGGGCATATAAACGGCACTTTAAAGAAAATTGAATTTGTTGAAAATTAAAGCAAACCCGGTGTTACTTTGAACAAGAGGCTCACTGATTGTTTTCAGATTTCCATTATAAAACCGGCTTTTTTGTTTTATGTGTTATATACTCTCTGAGGAAAGGAATTGTACCTCAAAACATATGGGTGTTCAGAATCTTTATTTTTAAATACAATGCTCCATGCCCATAAAACTCTGCTTGGAAGCCAAGGAATTTATAACAAGGTATATAACAGCAAACCTGAAAGAAGGCTATAGGCAACGAAAAACAGAGCTTGTACTCATTAATTAAAATAAACAAGAAGACAGCATAGAAGTGAAAGTGACCTTAATCTGTGGTTTAATTTATTGTCTTGCTATCTGTGGCTGAAATACACAAGAACACAGACTAATAAACAGCCATTTATTTTGTTGAGCAAGCATATTGTTTTCAGTCTACTGCATGGTGCTTTCATTTTATTGCTGTAATATGTTTCACTGAGAGCATGAAGAAAGGACCCCACTATCCGGATTTTAAGGCATTTTTTCATGTACAGCTTTTCTTTTAAAACATGTGTTCTGTTAGAACAACAAGCTTACACATCTTATTTGAAACTAAGTGCTACATAAACTGGAATGCTGTTAAATATTCTCTTATAGTATAAGCCATGACTGAGTGTGCCTCACGAAGATGCAGCGTATGTCTTGGGTGTGTTTCAGCCTTGTATTTTCAACCACCTGCGAAGTGTGCTTATAATCCACTAATGCACACTCGGGAGAAGCTTTTTACTATTGGGGGAATGGCTCATTAATTTTACATTACAAAAAAATGTAAACACTCATTTTTTTTGTTGGCTTTATGCAACATATCCTTTTATTACAGAAAGTAATTTCCAGTGAGGGGTAAGAGCATGGAAGGTGAATGTTATCGTTGTTTTTTATCTAGGTTGTCCAAAGCCTTGTTTTTTCTGTTACCTAATGGACTTATTTTCTTCCTCTCTGCCCTTAGCTGCAGAAGTTTTACTAGTCGTCTATGGCTGTATTCTGCATTCATCCCTTCATTAACAGCTGAGATCATATGCAAAAAGGACCATAGAGTTATAGCTTAAAAGGAAAACTTGACAAGACAAGAAGTAGCAACTAAAAACTTTGTCCCTTACAAAGGACACTTCCTGCCCCCACTCCCTGCTCTACTACCTATTCCATTCTCACGCATCAATACCATATTTGAACCCATCAGCATTTCTCCCACATGCACAAACTTAGTCTGACGGAGACATGAAACCTCTACCTGCGTGACCAAGGAGAGCACTGCTGTGATTTTTCTAAAAAGACTCACCCAGAGTGTAGTTTTGAATAGTCTACATCCACATCCAGAATCTTTCTTGCAGGCCCAAGAGCAGGTGGTTCCTCAAAACAGGAACTGGGAAACACTTCGCTTCCAAGATACTCATATGGCACAAAAGGACCAGCAACCAGTTGTCTGGCCTGCACGCACACACAGCTAGTTTGTCCACGCAGTCAAAGTTGCACGGTTAATTTGCACACAAAACGATTTTATGAACAATCCTGGACTTCACAAGATTTGGAAGTTGGGCTCTGCAACTATAAAATTATACACTTGATATATATATGAGCAAGTACAGTAAATAGAGTATAATTAGAACAGAATACAATGTACTATTTTTCACTGCTTTTTATTCTTACTTCCCTAGAGCTACAAAATGAGCTTCTAATGAGCTTTGGGTAGTCACATAAATAGAAAACCTAGCGTTGTAATGCCTGATAGTGATCTAAACTGCTTAGATATGTTTTGTATTATACCACAAAACAGTGGTTTGTTCATGGAATGGAACAAAATTTCATGTGTTACTCATACTTTGGCCCTAGGCACGCATGTGTTGAAACCATAATCCCCAACGTATTTCAGAGTATGTTTGGACAACCTAAGTTGCTCTGTGAAAATGACCCAAAAGGAAAACCCCCTATCCATTAAAAACACAAATTACTGAGATCTCAATGTTTAAGTGTAGCCTACAGCACATAAAGAAAAATTTCCAGTCCACTGCTTATTTTCCTAGTTAAAAAGAAAAAAGGACGAAGATGAGAAGGATGCATTCAAGAACCATATAAGAAAGCTGTAAACTAGCCATCCATGGATAAATACCATACCATTCTGTCCCAAAGAAACAAAATGTTCTATGCCAAGACAGGAAATCTCCCTATTAAAATGTCTTTGAACATGACTGTACAGATATACCCTATGTTCATATAGATGGGTTCTCCCCTAAGATTTGCAACAGCCATTTTCATTTCCTTTTGTGGGGAGAACAAAATGAAAAGTAAGGGAAGAGTATTGACAGTAAGTATTTCCCTCTGCTCTAGCAGTTCCTTCCAGGTATTAGGCAGACCCTTGTATGGGATGTGTAAGTGGTGCTACCCTCTGCATGGCAGACGGATAAACAGACAGACTGACAGACCAATAGACTAGTGTATGGATACTGAGTCACCAAGAGTCAAACAAGGAATTTGTTGCAGTCGAGAAATGGATCCGGATCACCCAAGTCCTTGTCCTGTGTTTCAAATACAAGGTCAACTTTAAAAAGCAATACTTCTTTACCAGGTGACAAACACGTTGACACTATTATTTTATCTGCCGAAGATGAAGCTTCAGTAGATTAATTTTGCAGCCCCTTAAGTGTCTATTTTATGCAGATGGACCAGAACTGGAGCCTAAAAACAAAGAACGAATAGATTTGAGAAGGGTTAGATATAAAAGTCCATCTTTACCTTCTTCAAAAACTTGTTTTTATACATTACTTTCCTCTCCCAAACTGGGAATCCAAACAAGACAGATTGCAATTGACATTATGTATTTGGATTAATCCTTTTTGCTTTCGCTTCTTCAGAGTAATTCGAGGAATAAGAAGCCTTTTTGCTGTTTATATGAGCATTAATACACAGGTAACTAGAAAACGTGTTAAGAATTGATTTGAAACTTAGAGGGATAAAAAAAAGGTCAACTGCTCGTCATAAAAGATTTACTGTAAGATGGTACACTGTACATTAAAAATAAGCAGAAAGTTGCAGTGATTAATTGTATTGTATTTTTACAACAAGATGACAAAACGAAAAAGTGAAAATATTCCCTTGAAATTAAAAAATCCCTTTTGGGAAGGGCTGCATTTCAGTTTACAGGCAGCACCATTTTACACAATGTTGGCTGTGAAAAGGGATTTTCAGCTGATCTTTAGTGGAATTTATGCAAGTTTTAAGGCCTACTGCATAGCCAGAGGAACGTAAGGAGCCTTGATGTAAATGAAAATCTGTTCTTTAATGTGCACACTCCTTAAAGTAATAAAAATTTTATTATTTTAAAACTTATGTACACCCACTGTGCAATATCAAACATGCATGTTGTAAACACAGTGGACCAAGTTCAGACATGATGTAAGCATGTGTAACTTGACTGACTTCAAAGGGACCACTTGTGAAACAGAATACGACTTAGCACAGCTATGGGCTGCAGGATCCGTGCTAAGCAGTCACGTTGTTTTAAATAGGATTTTTTGAGCTGTATAGTGTTACACAACATCAGAAAGTAAAGCAGAACTGGGTTGTCAGTAATCTATGGGGTCGAGTATCAAAAGAATTCTGATTTCATGCAAGACAGAAAAAAACCATTTCAAGCAGACTGAAAAGAGCAGACTGAGAGTGCTGAGATGTCAGTTCAGAGCAAGAATGGTCACCATTGCTTTAAACAAGAAAAGGCTCACAGTTCTTATACACTGGTGCTGTATATAAGAAAAGCAATTATTGCAGAGGTAATGCTTGGAGAAAAGAAAAAGGGCAAGAATCAGAACCCCACAGTACTGGGAGATAGGACCATAGCAGGGAAATGTCAGGAAAGACCAGCCAGGACACTGGCACATGCACTCGTGCACAGAGAGCAGAGGACTAGGCAGTAGGTGGCAATGATCTTGTGTATCATTGAACAGAACTGGCTTCATCCTTAAACGTTTCGACTTGCATCTACTACACTCCCTAGCTGTATTCTTACCAATCAAAGTGTTTTTGGAAAATAAAAAATGAAGTTGTTGTTCATAATATGGCAGATGCTAGTTACATTCTGTTTTTCTTTTCGTTTTAAGAAAAACTAGGGTATTAGATGATTAACAACCATGAAGATGTTTCACTGTGGATCATCAACTTGCAGACAAAGAGCTTGAAATCAAGTGGAAACTACACTCAGCAGAGAAAACACAGGCAAGCAATGCTGCTGAAAAAAAAAGACATTCAAGAATGGAACCAAAGAAGACAATCAAAAAGAAAAGGCGTTTCTGAAATAAATACACAGAACAGAGCTTCTGACTTTTCTGTGCAGATGAGCCTCATCCCCAGGTGCTGCCTTTTTAGCAGTATTGAAGCAGTATTGACTGCACCTGGCAAAGCTACTGCAGTATTTGGGAAGTTGTTCTGACCTACAGGACAAATGCACATGGACTTTTTCTTGTGAAAGTTGAACAAATTACTGCATCCTTTCAAAATCCCACCAAAGTCACTGTTTTGCTCAGAAAAACTCCGGAGGCATTTTATTTTGTAAATTTAAAAGTTGCAAAAGCAGTCAAATTTCATGAAACAAAGGAGGATTTATTTCTTTCAGCAATAAGGAAAACGCTGCAAGTGTTCTTTTCTCACAACATGAGCAAGTGGCTGACTTACTGCTCCTTTTCGGTCAAAAGATATGGTGACAGGAATAATCTGTGACCCGGGCAAGAATGTGAAAAAGCAGCATTTGCAGCCGTTTTGCAACTTAGGTTGAAAAAACAATCTGAAATGGCTTCCTAATTTAATACCAGATACGTATCTCAAAGTAATGTGAAAAAGAACCACTAATAAATACCCACACAAATATAAAAACTATTTTTCAAATGCCAAAAATATTCATACATGAGAACAGCCCTAAATGGTCACACTACACTGGAATATACTCAGAGAGAGGACAACTCCCAAAAGTGTCAAATACCCATTCATTTTTAAATGACATTTATTGGCCTCAAGAGGAATACAGCTGATGCAGTATCTGAATTTTGTCCAGAGTACAACTCTTCTTGTTTGAACACTCGCTTGGGTCTCCCCAAGCTTTAATGGTATCCTGAGGTTTGTACAACTTGCTCACTTAACTGATATTTTTGCGCACTCAAGGACTCCAAGAGCATACAGTATACACGGGAGTAACGAAGCTACACTTCTAAACACTGATTCTGGGGACTCAGCAAATAAATGAAGATAGTTCTGACATGTTCCCTGCTTTGGGAGTGTGCCAGAGAGCACCTTCCATTCAAAATAAGTACATGTATTATTCATTAATATCTGACACTGCTCAAATAACCCCCATATGAACAGTTCCCCAAAGACTCATATAGCAATGAGTGTATTAATAAGTCTTTCACAGCAGTCTTACACAGCAGTAAGTAGTGATATTCAAAGACTGTCTTAAAAAACATCAACCATCTCTTGGAGATGGTAAAGACTTGGTAATAACTGACCCGAGAAAAAAGGGCTGCAGCTACATGGATATACTTGGCCCTTACAAAACCAGCCAGGAAATAAATGTACGATGCTTTGTACATTGGCATACTTATATGACAGTGGGTTTTCAATGTTTGGCCTGTTACAGAAAACGTAAAGGGCCAAGCCTTAAACTGTCACAGAGCTATGATTCCAGACACCTCCGGTATCACAGCATGTTATTCAATAATAAAATACATCCATGCTCTGAAAGATGAGCACATAGAGTTCTAAAACTATTGTGTATGCATCTCTGGGGTGACCACACAGAAGAAAATATGTGAATTCCAAATCAGTTGATAATTAAGAGGCTGAAGCAGACCAAACCAAATTTGATTTTAAATTCTGTATCATTTTCAGCTCCAACCTGTATTACAATGTGAAGAGAAAAACTGCTGTAATTTGAATCTTCGCTAACAGGATACCTACTGGTAATGTTAAAAATTCTGAATGTCTTTAAATGGCAAATTCTTACCTCTATGTAATCTAAGATTTGCCTATTTGCCAACATATGATCATTTTTCCTGTACTCTCATGCCAGTACAGAAGATTGCCTGTATATTTGAATGTCTTTGAAACATCACAGTACTGAATCCTACAAAAAGCAATAAAATGGAAGCCCATAAAGAATAACATGTTATTCCAAATTTTGTTGCAAATTCAGTGTTGAATGATTTGTATGACACTTTACTTTTTCTGCATTCTTGCTTGACATAAAGGTCTCAAAAGCATTCCCAGCTATTGAACAGAACCTCACTGTTTGTGGTTTTACTTCTTAGTAGCAAGAAATTAAAGAAAACCGATCTCTATCCTATTAGATAGAATTCCCTATGGTCTGTATCGTGAAGGAACATACCAGAGGATGGGGTTAGAAATGTGATTTTCAAGACTGACTTGAAGAAGAATTTTAATTATATGTTGCTTTTAGCCTGATGATCACACTACAAGGGGAAAGCTGTGGGGGGGGAGAACTAAGTTGTGTTACCCAACTATCCAGAGCAGCCTTTGAAATCACGACCCCCCCCCCAGTCACTGCAGCTCCATGGGGAGCAGGCAGGTCTGAGGGGGCAGGTGGGCAGCGGCATGGCAGGGCCCTCAGGGATCCCACCCTCCGGGGACCACCACGCCCGCCCGGGCTCCATGCCCATCATCTGCCACTGCCCCACACAGGGAGGATCCAGTTGGCTTCCAGGCCTCGGCCGGGCTGGGTGGGCAAAGCTGGGAGGGGGAACGAGTTGTTTTCAAACTCATCTTTTATGTTGCTTTGCCAAAGCAAGTGCCAATTTCAGAAGCTCCCCAAAAATTCACATTTGAAGAACTAACATGTTGCCCCATTAGCTTTGAAGTAAACAAAAAGAGCATACAATAATGGCTTACTTGGATCCAGTTCTATCATTCACTGCATTTCAACTCTCAGCAATCTTCTTTTGTTTACTGAAACTAGGACAAAACTCCAGTGTCCTTGACATATACAAATCAGAAGTATAACAACGGAAAGAAGAGCAAAACAATTACTAGACTTGACAGACTACAGGAGACAACTAATGAAATCCATGTATTGTATAAACAGTGCAATGCTGGGAGATAAGGACATTTGTAAAACTCAGGCTGAGATTTGGTTTATGAAAAAAAAAAGCAGTCAGGAAATGGTGGAATCTACAGCTTTGGTTCAGGTCTATCTCTCTTAAAAAAGGAAGATAAGATATTGTTCGATGCAGAAACGTAAGAAACCGGGTCAGGTTCAAATGCTAAGGGGGTCTGAAAGCATAAACACTCTAAGGTGTAACAAATTCTGTTGCTATGAAATGCTAGCAGACATTTGACTTAATTCTTTAGCCACAGAAATCAGTTTGCCTCCTTCCTTTTTGCATGTTTATATTGCTAAAAAAAAACCACTTGTAGAAACTAATCTTATTGACTCAGATTATCTTTATGGCAAGTATAGCATTCCCAACAGCTGGAAACCAAGCATTGCTCCAAGAAGTAAACAATAGCTAGGAGAGGAATTTCAGCCCATTCTTTCAAAGAGATAATCCAGAAAAGTTTGCACTTCTCAAGTATTTTGGGGAATACCGTATGGGGAGATACAACCATCCGAGAACCCGAGCAGTAAACCCCTGCATACAAAAGAGAGGGGCTATTCAGTCACCTGAAGCTACATACTGTGGTCAAATCCACATTGCAGCCAAAGAGAAACCAAAGCCCATCAAAAAAACCTAGCCTGGAATGGGCTAACAGCATAGAGGTAGCCTGCAGCAGCCACTGCAAAAGTCATCTCACCTCATAACCCAGTTAATTTTTCCGAGTTCCCCACGACCATTTATTAAGCAGTTAAATGCTGTTTTAATACGCACACTCTGGCAGCATCACTGACTGACCTCTTACTGCCCCATGGCATGAACTTGTCTCCTGCAACCACTTGTAGTATCTTTAAGCAGCGCTGTCTGAAACTTCCCTATCACATTGTTAACATATATATAACTAAATTATTTACTCTGTCCTCCTATCCACTCCAGCTCCATTGCCTTACCCTTCCAGAGCAACCCACACGCACAAGCTTCCAGCACCTACAGACCAGGACAGATGTAGCACCATTAGAGCTTTAACATCTCTATTGGTTAACAGGATTTTTTCAGACTACATGCTTGCTCTGCCCATACAGCCGAAACAATCATATTGCAAAACATGGTCTTTATATCAGTGATTTAACATTGGTATCCCAGTAAAAGTTTCAGTTCAGTGACTTGAAAGTCTTGTAATCCCAAAACCCACGACAGTGAGTACATATATTAAATAAACCACAAAAATTACAGACACAGACATTATGCAACTATAGGGTTTACAAAAAAAAAAAAAAAAAATCAGTATCTTCTAGCTAAAAAAAAAAAAAAAAAAAATCAGAATCCTCTATCAACAAAGCTAGGCAGGGCAGTGCTACACTATGCCATGATCTCCTTAAAAGTGATTCTATTTTGCCCTGCAAAGACCATTTCTAAAGGTGAGTTACTATTACTGGAAAGTCGAGTAGATACATATGCTGGTTGTAACCCCTGTTGCACAGATTTTGCTCATGAGGAATTAATTGAGAACACTTTCATTTCCCTGAAAAACACCAACAGCCATCAATAAAAATCTGCATCTGGGAACAGGCCCTCAAGAGCTCAGGCTCCCACTGTGAAACCTAAGAAGCCTAAAAACAGCACATCCGATGGAGGCTGGAAGAAGATAAAACAAGCAGAGTGCTCACTACATCATGTAAAAGCAGTAAATATTGCAGTAGGTAAGCATGTTGGCTATATAAAGCAGAAGAGTTTGCTCAGCACATATGTCACTGTCTTACCAAAAAAAAAAAAAAAAAAAAAAAAAAAAAGCTTTTCAACAGAACCGAGAGAAGGGACTTCTACACCATTAAATCCAATCCTCTTCTACGATAAGCAACCACAGTACATAATCCCATTCAATATTAGGTTAAATGGAGACTGTAGACAAAGTGACTGTATTTCTTGCATAAAAAGGAATAGGGGAGTATGGTGAATATTTCCCTCTGAAGGAGTATGTATGAGCACAAGGTCTAAACTTACAGCTGGATCCCATACATGGTGTTAAAAAGGAACAAAATTCTCTTCTCCCTTCCAGCCCTCCCTTCATTTCTTGTGTACTGCTGTGAATGCCAGTCACAGTCTGGCCTGTAAGACAGATATGGGGAAGAAAAAAAAAAAAAAGAAAAAAAGAAAAAAAAGACATTAACTCTTCTAAGTACAAATCAACAGATTTGCAGCTGAAATGAGAAATAAATCAGGTCTGCATGTTCTACTTTGCATGAGAAAATAGTTTGCCTGCAAATAAAAGCTGGATGTTCTTAAAAAAACATCATAACAAAATGACGGGAGAATAATGAGAACTGAGGTAAACTGTTGCCAGATTAGTATCTCAGACCTGCTCAGTGATGGCTCATTCCCTGACCTGCACCTGAGTTAAAACACAGAGCAAATGCTGGACTGAAACGGACCTCAAGAGAAAGTTGCAATAAGATGAATCCTGATCCTTTGCAGTGACAAAAGAAAGATCATGAGTGCATGATCATATCACTTGATGATAAAGTTTAGTAGAAACCTCAGGTATTCTATCCTTCCATGAATACTGGCAATTTTCCCTTCAAAACCAAAAACGAAGAAAGGCTTTTAAAGTCCTTCATTAGCAGTGTGTGGGTTTTTTTGTTGTTCTGCTTTCACTGATTTAAAAAAAAAAAAAAAATCGCTATGACTTTACAGTCGTTCCGCAGACACTCAAATAATTTCAGAAGGGCATTTTTTTGGGGGTGGGGCAATTTTTTGATTACTGTTTTTGCTCTGCTTTTAGTTGTGTAGCTGCATGGATACATTTCATTTGCATAATGGGTACATCTTATCTTGTACTTTACAAACAGGATTACTAGATCATTGATAAGAATACAGTGTGCATGTATAAACATCAGTTGAACATCCGTTTATATTGATAGGTTGGACTACGGAACAAGACAGACACTTTACCTTCCACCTTTGGTTCTGATTCAGTAACAAAACAAAGTTGTACTTTGTTCCCAGTACTGCAGGGTAATACTTATTTTAGGCAGGTGCTTTACTTAACTGTAATTTAAAATGATGCAAACTTCAAGTGACTAAAAATAAAGTGAGTAAAAAGTCAATAGAAATTTTACCTCTAGCATCAACAGGGCTAGAAGTTAACCCCTTACATCTATCCCTGAATTTGTATTGCTTCAAGCGAACTAAACATTACATTTTTAATTCCTAATTGTCTTAAATCAAAAAATATAAAGACAAAGACTTTTACTCTAATTTCTTCATAATCTGAATTTTTCAGGGATGCTGATGGATCTCCAAATGTTCAGGTCTCTAACAAACCCAGCAATTACCAAAGTGCCTACACCCATATGGCGGAGATAATCTGTAGACTTCAGGTTTTCAAAATCCCTACCCAAATAAACAGCCTACTTTGAGATCTGTCATCTTCCAAAAACGTCAAAACCTCTCAAAATCATGGTAATATCAAAGAGTCTACTTCAGTACTGTATTATAACCAGAGAGTGATGAACTCAAGCCCTCAACGGGAAGAACCAACATTTTGAATTGCAAGACTAGAGCTCTTTCAAAGGAAGTGCTGTGTTCTTAACACTTCTGAAAATTCATCATCGATTTCTTGAAAAGACCAGGTTGTTTTAATAAGAAAACCCAAACAGATTTGTTTATTTTCCCAAATACTCTGAAGTATACTGTATGATGTACTTCTTTCAGGAGAATTGCATTGATCTTTTTTAAAATTATCATAAGTAAAATCCTAAACTCTCCCATGATTCAAAAGAGGGAGAGGGGAGAAAAAAAAAAAAAAAAAAAAAAAAAAAAAAACATGGATCATATTAACTTCATTCAGAAAAATGATGTAAAAACTCTAGGGATTAAACAGATGCATGGAGGTTCTCTCATAAGGTCCCAAAACAGATTTGTGCTAACAAGATTAAATTTCATACCTTGGGATGTTTGAGAGTTGATTTTGCATGCCTCTATTGATACAAGTGGTCGCCTTGACTTCAGTGGGTCTAACTGCATGAGCAATGACGACTCGTGAGCTTGAATACATAAAAGTGCCTTTATAGGGCATAATAAAATATGCCCAACCCTAACATATATTTAACAAGAGCCCTTGAGGAAATTAAGATCAGAAAGACCAGTACAGCAACGGAACAGTAACAGGAATGAACCATGAAGTAGCAAAACTCACAAGTAGGAATATTGAAAATAAAAAGATGGCTCATATGTTTGAAAAACACCACACCAACATGAAAATCGTGACTTATACAAAGGGAGGGCTGGCTGCTATTTGATAAGACTAAATTACTTCCATTCTCCATGCAGTAAACTTGGGAAATTAACATATGTTTATCAAATAATTAGAATACTGAGATTAATCCTTCAGCATGAATGCTGACCACGTCATGTCTCCAAAAGAGCCTAAAAATTATTTAAACAATGGTTTGTTCTGCAAAATAACCCCACCTCTCTCACTAAAGCCTTTCACAGCAACTTTCTCACTTTTTTATTAAAATGGTTTTTGCTCTGCTGTGACAGAAAAAAAAGCCTCTCCCTGTTTTTGGTGCATAAAATAAAATTATTAAAATATATATATATATCAGGAAGCAGATAGAGTCATCTAATGTACTAGCACTATTAGCATAAAAATAACAGCTGCATTTGCCTCAGCGGCTAGTGGTATCTGCAGAGTAGATTCTGACTGAAGAATTTTGGAGTATTTCTACCCATCTCAGTGGAGTTAGCCTAGATGTGCACCTTTATAACCAATGGAACAATCTAGTCTAGAACTACTAATATATCTTAAAATCATTAAAATTCATACATGTTAGCATTAATAAATAATATTTTAATGAAAATACCCTGTCTCTAACTCCCACTGCAAGCTTGAATTGTACAGCATCATTTCTATGGAGTTCAGCTGTTCTGGAAAGCCCTGGATAACAAAGAAGCAAAAAAGATAATCCCAGTGGGGTAAAGGGCCATAGCCTTTGAAATGCTATGTTACAGCTCACAAAGGAATGAGTTTACATTTTATTTCTACCTTGCACAGGCTACACATGCACTATGTATTTAAATCTGTCAGGGGCTGAAGTGAAATCTAGCAACAAGAACATTTGTATTTCATCTGGAGCTTACATCATTTCTGTCACCTCAAGGTATACGTGTTCCAAGAGAATCAAGGTACCACAGGGAATGAGTTGCCATCAACTAGCTTGTAATCTTGCTAAAACAAAGAGACAAGAACACGAGATGAGATAGGAAGCAGCATAGGTGTAATAAATGAGGGCACTGGCATGAAATGTACATTGCTGCAAAATTGGCTAGACTGTTGCATGCTTAGGAATGATGGAATGTTGCCTTCTCTGAAGCTGGCATAGATGGTTCCAGTTATTATGAAGGCCAGATGGTCTTCATTACCTTTCATCAGCTATGTGGTAGGCCAGAACTTCCTCAAGGCTTCAAATGCTTTCTCTGTGACTGGCCCAAACCACGTCAGCAGCGATAGGCTCGGGATACTTGTTTTTAGGTTTTAGTTCTTGCTTTCTTGGTCACAACAAGATACTGATGGATTTTGCTGATCTGATCAGAAGTCCCAATTTCGAAGGCAGCTGGAGGTGTTCCAAGAAACTCTGCTTTTTGTAAGAAACACTTCCAGATACTGTGATCTGATGGTCATAATTATGACTAAACATGTCAGATTTGGTACAAGTTTCTAAGCAAAGTGTTCACAGTTATTTCAGGACTGGCTACATGCAGGTTCACAAGTGACAGGAACAAACATCTGCTGTAAGAACAACATCAAGGCCTTTAGGCAAATGCTGCCCACTCAGCTGACTTCCATTCAATGGTATCCTAGTGACTAGCTTCAGAGCATCAGTTCAAGTATCTTCTTTCTTCCTCATTGTCAGAACAGAGGCAATTTTACTTTTTTTTTTTTCAGCTTTCTGTTAGATGAGGTCTGTAGGCTATTTCAAGTTGAACATCACAGAAAATGAGTTGTATTTAATGTGATCCTGGTAAATCTTCTACCAAAGACCATGAGCATTGCTAAATAGATTAATCATGCCTGCTACTGGTCAGTTGTTTTCTATCCACTCATTAAAACCTTCAACCATAGCAGATTTCTGAAGATTCTATTCTTTTTTAATATTTTAAAACAGAACAGCATACCCATTTTTTGGTATTATAACAGACATACTTTCAAGCCAGAAACAGTTTTAGCTTTCTTATGCCAGTGTAGAAGTGTAATGAGTGGGTAAGAATTATTTTAATGTGATAAATAAACTGTGACAGAATATTCCTGTTGGATAGTTCTTATGATAAAACAGGAAGGCCTACAGAGAAATATGTACTAACATCATGAATTTAGAACTTCGTAGTGAGTGCTATATGTCCCTTGAAAGAATCTGAGTCAACTGAAGTTGTTAAAAAATACGTAACTTTTACATACAGCAGTGTAAGTACTGCTAGTTACTTCTGAAACTTCTGTCTAGCCTCTCTAAATTGAATTTGTTTGCACTTAAAGGATTTTACCAGATTGAAGACATAAGTCAATGCAAGAATTTCATAGTTACAAAAGAAAAAGATTCACTGGATTCATTATTTACATGAATTTCTTTGACTGCTCTCCCAGAGTCATATGCCTAACTCAGGCTGTGAAGGATGGCAGACTTTCTCTAATGAAGACAACATCAGAGCTTCCATGTTTCTGCTTATTTTCTCGAGCCCAAAGAACTTCCCTTCATAGATGGAGTTCTTTACGTTATTAGCTAAGTTTCAATCACACCTAAAGACTTGCCTCTTTGGCACTGAATTTTCATATCCTGTTTGGTTTTGTGTTGGGTTTTTTGTCATTTTGGTTTTTTGATTTTTATTTTTTTTTAAGTACTACAAGATGTTCGTAGGAAGGACACTCAGTAAATGCCAATGTCTTGAGAGGATATACTAGATACTTGCTACATGGACGCACTCTCTGTAAAATGTACCTTGTGTGCTAATTCACATCCTCATACTCACACATATATTGATAACACTAATGCAGACAAACGTTACTGCTAGGAAAAGTTATCAATCATACTATAAATAGCTATTCCAACGCCTAGCTATTTCTCAGCTGTAAAATCCTTAATCCTCCCAGATGGATTTGGGGGGAGGGAGCGGGAGCAGGAGAGGGAAAGTGCAGAGGGGAAGAGGAAATGATGGGGAAATGGAGTCCCTCTAAAGAAACCAGCTCCACGAAGTCATAAACAGAGAAGATAAAAGTGTTTAATTCAACACAGAGACAACTTTTTCAAGTGGAGAAAAAAATTTTAAAAAGCATCCGGGCAAGAAACAAGTCCCTAGTGCTTCAATTTCTCCCCAGAGGATAACCATCAGATCCTGAGCTACTTCTTATGAGCACAATTTCTTCATTGTTAGCAGCTGTTCATTGGTTAGCATTGCACAACTGGCCAGGTGCATTATGAAGGGAATGAAGAAGGAGAGGGGGTTGTCTTCCTCTAAACCATCAGATGGACTAATAGTATTCTCCAACACAGCAGTTACTGGCCCACGTCCTAGGCTACATCTGAGTTTTACTGAATGTAAATAAAGAGTGGAGGGAAAAGGACGCCCATTGTCCTGGACAAAGCCAGAAGTCATCTCCAGGTATGTGGGTTTTTTCTGCCCCCACTTCCCCAGAAGCTGGGAACTGCAAGATGGTTTTTTGGGTTTTTTTTATGTCCTAGCCTCCTGAGAATTCCCAGAAAAACCTCAGGGACTGGACCAGTTCTTCACCAGCTGCTTAGGGCAGGCAACTGGCTGGGTCACATTCAGGCCTGTCATGTTTATATTATATACTGTACCTGCTGATGTTAAAATGGACAAATTGAAATTATTCTGAAAGCTCTCTGAACTGATTGATGTCAATTTCTATTTTAATCTTTTCCATGCACTACTTAAAAGAATTCTTGATGCGATGAGTACTTATTTTCAGAAGCTTTCCCATATCAGTTCAAAAGCTACAATTATTTTTTCACTACTACCATTGCGTATTGTTAAGTGTTTGATTCCACCATGACCTCGTACAGAAATTATCAATGGATGTAAGTTCAGACATGTCAATGGTAATTAGAACTACTGAAATACTTCAACTTAAAATATATATTATCAACAGTCTATTGGTCTTGATGTCCTGTCCAAAAAGTATCAGACAAAAATATGACTAGCACCCAAGAAAAGAATGACAACAAAGATCAAGGTACTAATGCTGTATATAATCATGTCTTAAATATAAAAATTTCTCTATAATGATTGAAATTCTAAAACGAGCCTTAATGTTTTACAAATTTTGTTTATAATTTGAAACTAGATGACTTTTTAACATTATGATTACATTGAAATGGGAAAGGTATACAAATCAAACAGACTGAAACAGAGAGCACTTCAAGGAAGAGTCTGCAAAACAAACTATGTTTCCAAAGGTCTAGACTCTAATATATGAACCTTAACACTGACGAAACCAGAGCATGAAAAACCTACTTTAACCCTCTCTTTGCCAGAGGATAACGTATCCTGCAGGATCATTTCTGCAAGTAGTAATACAAATGTATATCAAAAACCCAGTGAATTGTTTTCTGAATGGTATACGATCAGCACAGACACACTATTTCATACCTAGAACACCAAGTGCTAAACAAGGCACTTCATTCAAGAGAATGAACCAAACACATGGAGTGCCACTTGCTATACATGCTGTCCCACGCATGTCCTGCTAATCCCTAACTACATGAATTCAAATGATAAAGTTCATAACAAGTTGAGATTGCATACACACAGTTCTAGATTGGCTTTATTGCTTTGATCACTGTGGAAAATCAACAAGCATAAATAATGATATCTACAGACCACCATACAGTAATGGAAAGCAAAAGTTTCAAACAAAATCTGTTCTTATCACGATGAAAAGGTAACATATTTTTATGTTTATCGCCCAAACTAGGTGCAAAATGATATTTAAAGAATATCTAAACAAACTTCTAACAAAAAAAGGAAAGCTGGAAATAACAGATTTTTACCTGATATTCTGGCTTCAAATAATTTTTTATGACTTCAGGTAATTTTCTCTTGACAAATTTTCATCAGTTGTATTGTTCTCCTATATTCTTGTATGCATATTAAAACTATATTTTCCACTGCTTTAACTCAATGTTTCATGTTGCTCCCCCTATTTCAGAAATCCCAAATAATGCTGCACTTGTGATGGGAATTAACAACTGTTAACAACAAGGAGTTTGTCCTTTTAAGAAGTAGCTAAATATCCGACAGCTATTCTCTTATGAAGTACTGAAACTGAGTAGTTCACTTGACACAAATACTGCTTGATTCAAATGGGGCCAGATTTGTCACCAAGTACAAGAGAATCACAAGAAAGAGTTTGGCCCATTGTCTTTAACATCATTTAAATGTTTGACTGATATTTTCCTATTTGAATACTTAAGCACTTTAAATATCTCAATTCACATTTGTGTTGCCTAACTGGTTCTCCTGGACAAAACAGACAAACCACACCACCTGTGCTAGGATGTGTTAAAAACTGTAAAATTACACAAGTTTTTGAAGTCCAATGGTAAAAATTATTCAGCCTAATGATCTTTGGCTCTAAAAACCTTGTTCCTCAAGGCATAAAGAATCCGATTTTCATTTTACATTACCTTTACTATACACTACACAAGCCTTAACATGGTTGATTTCACCTAGTTGCAATTTAAATTAGGTCCATCAAGTCTTCCCTTTCAGATCATGAAATGAGTAGAGAGATTTATCCCAGCCTGACGTATGTCTCCCAGTGGCCAAGGTGACTATATCCAGCTTCCTGGGACAGGACAGTGACTAAACACTCCCCTTAAACTCTAGATTTCTCTAGAGATCTTACAAGTTGGTACCTTTGGTACTTTGATCCTTCCAGTAGGATCAGTAGGATGCTGTCACCCAGCTGCTCTGTATCTTGATATTAGTGCCTCATTTTTATGAGTTCATAAACATTTCTGTCAAGTTCACTCACTCTGGGGTCTCAGGTGGCTGTAGGAAAACACAACAAGTAAAGACTACCAGCTTAGCAAAGGAAAGTGCATTAACCATTGACAGGTTTTGTCAACAGTATTCAGTCCACAGAGGACTAGAAGAAAGGAACAGTCCTGAACTTGCCTCTGCCTCTGTTTCCATTCAAAAATCTATTGCTTCTCTGGATGGGTTCATCAGAGAAACCATCAAAGGAAGACATTCTAGATTGTGCTGGGTTTGATAAAAGGCATCATCCCAGAACAATGTTTTAATCCAAAATAAAACAAAATCCCCAGTACAAGCTTGATATGGAGCTATTGAAGATAGTTCAGCAAAGGAGAAGAGGCTGAGTGCTGCAACTGGAGAAAAGAAGTCTCAGAGGGAATTGTATCAATGTATATAAATACCTGAAGGGAGGGGGGCAAAGAAGGAGCCAGGCTCTTTCCAGTGGTGCCCAGTGACACGGCAAGAGGTAACGGGCACAAACAAGAGGT